>NC_066582.1:112463504-112763504 GCF_024323335.1 Lathyrus oleraceus
GAGCCCATGGATAACCATGGATACAAAGGGTGCTAACACCTTCCCTTTGTATAATGTACCTCCCGAACCCAAAATCTAATTAAGGTCTTTCCTGTTCTTTTCCACCTTTCCTTATTGGATAAAAGAAAAGTCGGTGGCGACTCTTGCTAACCGCGACATTGCGATTAAAAACACACAAAGTCAGTTCACCGTATGACAGAACTGGCGACTCTGCTGGGGAGCTTTAAAAAGAGAGGTTACCTTAAAAACAAGATCACTTACTTAAATTGTCTGATTTACTTTTAAGGGATTGCTTGGGTATGTTACGCTTGAGTGAGAGATCCTACACCCGGATCTAGTGTACCTTAGGTAAGTAGCAAAAGATCATCGCGACTATCCGGCGTATACTGGAATGGTCAAAATGATGGCTACGGTTAATGTGACACTTTGGACGTCCTGATGTTCCTCATGTTTACTTTGGGAAAAATTTGGCTTCCGCGTGGTGTCATCAAAGCATTAACCAGACCTTTAGAACCCTAATTGACTCATCCTAGCCATTAGAAAGTAGTGAGATAACTGGCTTCGGTTCCGACTGAGGTTGGTTGAGACTCGATACTACACTCTATGAGATTGGACTTTAGGGAAGCTTCGGTCAACCACTTGGGGTTGCACTGAAGTGGACTTAAAGGAAGGTCAATGATTGGAGATCCTTCTAGAACCCGGTTACTATTCTAGGACAGGTTGAACCAACCAAACTTCAGTGGGGAGGGTACTTACCTAGGGAACTCATGCAAGCCTCAAAACTTAGGAATGATTGTTGTGTGACTTGCTTGTGCGTGTTATTTACCTAACATTATAACATCATAACATCATGACATCATAACATCATTTCAAGGACTTAGGGATTTAACTTTGCTCTGCAACAGGGCTATGGCTTCCAGGAGGACTATCCGGATTAATCTTGTAGCAATCTCTCCTCAACTCAAGGATTTAGTGTCAAAACTTCCTGATCAGGCTCAGTTTATCCAGAAACATGGTTCTCTCCTCAATTTGGTTACCACTGGTTTCAAAGAAGATATGATGAGAGTTCTATTCCAGTTCTTCGATCCTAAACATCATTGCTTCACTTTCCCAGATTATCAGTTGGTACCCACATTAGAAGAATTCTCCAAGTTGCTTGGGATACCTATCCTTGATCAAATACCTTTCAGTGGTTTAGAAAAGATGCCAAAGTCTGAAGAAGTTGCCGCAGCTTTACACCTGACAAAGTCTGACATTGAAACCAATTGGGTAACAAGGAGTGGAATGGAAGGTTTACTTGCCAAATTTCTGATAAGTAAGGCCCGAGAATTCCTAAAAGTTATGAATGTCCATGCTTTTGAAGATGTTTTAGCATTGCTAATCTATGGCTTGGTGTTATTCCCTAATCCAGACCAATTCATAGACATGAACGCTATTAAGATATTTCTCACTCATAACCCTGTGCCTACCTTGCTTGGAGACATTTTGCATTTCCTTCACGCTCGTACTATGAAAAGGCAAGGGACTCTCATGTGCTGCATACCTTTATTGTCTAGGTGGTTTATTTCGCACCTTCCTCAATCAGTCTTGAAGAATGATCAAAATCTGAAATGGTCTCAAAGGATAATGGCACTCTCCCATTCAGACATCCGTTGGTGTTCTAATCTCAGAGAAAATGTTATCCTCATCGACCGTTGCGGAGAATTCCCTAATGTACCACTCCTAGGAATAAGAGGAGGTATCACTTGTAACCCGGCCTTAGCCCTACGTCAGTTTGGTTATGCTCGAAGAGATGGTCCACATGAAATGATTATTCAAGGAACAGTGTTTGACTATGACAATGACTCTCAAGGTCTCCGTCAAAGGTTTGTACGAGCTTGGGGCATGGTGAAAAGAAGCACTTTAGGACAGAAAAATTCTATTCCTATGGAGCCTTATCTCAGATGGGTACGCGCAAGAGCTCGTGAACTTGTCATGCCATATCTTGCAGTCAGGCCATTGATTGTTGAACCAGGAGTTGAAGGAGGTGCTTCTCAGATCATTCCTTATCCAGATATGCCTACCGATGTTGAGGAATTGAAGAGATCCTGGACCCAGTTGAGAGAGGAAAGGGATATTTTCGAAGCTCAGTTCAATGCAGAAAAGAAGAAAGTACTAGAGCTCACCAGCCAGCTTAATGACGAACGAAGACTCAATGCGTATCTTAGCCCAAAAAGAAGCCGCCCCTGGGAGACTTAAGCTTTCATTGTATTTTTATTATTATTTTTTGTAATGAACATTGATTAAGAAATTAGTAATAAAAGTTCCTCTCTTTTTGGTATTTTACGCAAAGTTAAATTCCAAGAGTCCTTGAAAACATTTCATACATTGCATTGCATAACATAACATTGCATAACAGGTATTCCAAAAGACCATATTCTCACGGTCTTCCTCTTAAACGGAAAAATGGCTCTCGAACAAACTGTCAAAGATCTCCAGGCTCAGAATGCTCAATTCCAGGAGATGATGCTGAGCTTATCCAAGGGGCAGGAAGAATTGAAAGCTCTCTTGCTCGAGAAGAAGAAAGACCAGAAACCTGTGGGTTACATTAACCCAGGAAGAAGGCTTAAAAGACAGGCCGCGAGAGTCAAGTTTGGAATTCCGAATGGTCCAGAAGAGGAGACGGAAAATGATTCAGGAGAGGAAGATGTTGATCTCTTCAACGCTGAGGACGATGAGGAAGATTATGAGGATGAACAGTACTCTCCAAAAGGTGACAAGTACAAGTTGCTGGAAGAACGTATGCTAGCTATGGAGGGTCAGAAGGCGCCCGGTCTGGATTTCGAAAGCTTGGGACTGGTCTCCGATGTGACCATTCCTCGCAAATTCAAGATCCCCACTTTCACTAAGTACGATGGTGCATCCTGTCCTCAGATGCATCTGAGAGCTTATGTGAGAAAGATTCAGCCGCATACCACTGATAGGAAGCTATGGATCCATTTCTTCCAAGAGAGTCTGTCTGGCACACAATTGGAATGGTATTATCAGCTCGAGAGCTCTGACATCCGCACCTGGACTGATTTAGCAACAGCTTTCTATAAACAGTACCAGTATAACTCTGAACTAGCACCCACTCGGCTACAGTTGCAGAATATGACTATGGGATCCAAAGAAAGCTTCAAAGAGTACGCTCAGAAATGGAGAGATTTGGCTGGCAGAGTCAAACCCCCTATGACTGACCGAGAATTAGTGGACATGTTCGTGGGCACCCTGACTGGCCCATTCTACAGCCATCTACTGGGAAGTTCTTCATCAGGTTTCACTGAACTTATATTGACAGGTGAGCGTGTTGAAAGTGGCATCCGAAGTGGAAAGATACAGGCGGCCACCTCTGCAAGCACCAAAAGGTCCTATCAGGGGAGGAATGAATCAAATGCTGTGTACGGTCAAAAGGGTCGTAACAAGAAAAATCGCGACCATACCATTGGAGCGGTTACGATTGCAGCACCTCCATCTCAAAACTTCCAGCCCAAACGAGACAAGCCAAGAAGGCAGTTTACCAGGATCAATATGACCTTGGCACAGGAACTGCAGGGAATGCTAAAGGCAAATCTAATCACCCTCAGAGATCCTCCTACGAAACCCAACACTGTTTCTTCTCGTTATAATCCCAATGCCAGGTGTGCATATCACTCCGATAGCCCCGGACATGATACAAACGATTGCTGGTCATTGAAGAATAAGGTTCAGGATATGATCGAAGCTGGAGAAATTGAATTTGAGCCTCCGGAGACTCCTAACGTCATCACTGCACCTATGCCTAATCATGACAAGGCTGTTAATGCTATGGATGACAATTCTCACATTTCTAATGTAGCTGATTTAACATCTCCTCTCCTGATCATCAAGAAGAATTTATTGCAAGCTGGTTTATTTCCAGGTTGTGCTGAAAATTGCGATCGCTGTATACTCCGACCCAATGAGTGCTTGAAGTTGAGGAATGGTATTCAGCGGCTGATGGATGATCGCACAATTCTCTTCGAAAAGGTTCCTGAGGTGGAAAACCCTACTGAAGAAATATCTGTGATCGCTAGGTCCAAAGTTCCAGTGAAGATTACTGCTACTAGAGCGCCTATGAAGATTACTGCTGAGCCCAAGGTGGCTCCCCTAATCATTACGGCACCTGGCCCAGTACCGTATTCCTCCAGCAAAGCCATTCCGTGGAATTATGGAGGTGATGTTTACATCCATGGCGTAAAGCAAGTTGGTAATTCTGCTAATCCTAATGACATTGTTGGGACTAGTAAAGTTACTCGAAGCGGAAGGATCTTCTCTCCAGAGATCTCACCTCCAGTTCCCGAAAACCGAGAAAAGGAACCAGTCAACCCTTCTCAGTCAGAAACACCGGTCGAAGTTACTACTGAGGATGTTGCCAAACAAGAAATGGAAGAAGTGCTGAAGATCATCCGCAAGAGTGATTTCGATGTGGTAGAACAGTTGGGGCATACCCCGTCTAAGATCTCGATGTTATCCTTGTTGTTATCTTCTGAATCTCATGCCCATGCCTTGATAAAATTCTTGAAGACTGCTCATGTACCTCAGGAGACCTCCGTCGATCAGTTCGAAAACTATGTTGCTAGCCTGACTGTTGACGATGGCTTAGGTTTTTCCAACGCTGACCTGACACCAGCAGGGAAGAATCACAATAAAGCTCTGCATATCTCCATTGAGTGTAAGGGGGTCACCTTGTCTCATGTGTTGATCGATAATGGCTCTTCTTTGAATGTGCTACCGAAAGCCGTGCTCGATAAACTTGACTGCAAGAGCATTGAACTGAAGCCTAGTGACATTGTGGTGCGTGCTTACGATGGTGCGAAGAGTGTTGTCCATGGCGAAGTGGTTCTCCCTATCAAAATAGGACCTCAAGTCTTCAACACTACCTTCCACGTAATGAATATTCGTCCTGCCTATTCCTGCTTGCTGGGACGCCCTTGGATTCACGGGGCAAGTGTTGTAGCTTCGTCTCTCCATCAAAAGCTGAGATATCCAATAGAGGGTAAGATCGTCACTGTGTGTGGGGAAGAAGAGTATATCGTCAGTAGTGTGCATGCCTTCAGATACGTTGAGATGGATGGTGAATTCTTCGAGACTCCGTCTCAATCATTTGAAGTGGTTCCTCCGCCCAGCCCTGTCCATAAACCAACTCCCCTTGTGCCCGAGGTTATTCGAGCTCCCCCTGCCATGATTTCTCTGAAAGACGCTCAAGCTGTGGTCGAAAATGGTGGTCGTACTGGTTGGGGTCAACTGATCAACATACCCTACAAGTCTGATAAATCTGGTCTGGGATTTAACTCTGAAAAGAGGGTCAAAGATCAAATCAATGCTGTAGAAGATGCTGATAGCGATTGCGACCTGGATAGCTGGATTTTCCCAACAATTGGCGACGGACTCAATAATTGGAAGGCTGAAGACACTATCCCGATTTCCTTTAGTCAGGAGTAATTGTTATTGTCTGTTTTAGTGTTGCAAATTTTTTAGTTTTTACAATTGAACTTCTTAAAGCATTGTGTCTATGCCCGGGGCACAATAGCTAATTTGTTAAGGGTTTTGTCATTTTCATAAGCATATTCATATTCAATAAATCAATGGACGTTTTGCATTCAAATATTGCGCTTTATCTTTCTTGTCATCTTCCAAAAAAGCTATGTTTTCTTACACACATTCACGTACCGAATTGCAGATCCATACCCACTCTGGATCCTGTTGATAATAGTTATACTACTGTTCATTATGACTTTGAAAATCCGATCTACCAAGCCGAGGATGGAAGCGACGAAGATTGTGAAGTCCCCGGAGAACTCGCCAGATTGTTACTGCAGGAAGAGAAGACTATACAACCGCATGAGGAGACAATCGAAACTGTAAATCTAGGTACTGAAGTAGACAGAAAAGAAGTCAAAATATGAGCAGGCTTGGAAAACAGTGTCAAAGAAAGATTGATTCAGATGTTACATGACTATGTAGAGATTTTCGCTTGGTCTTATGAAGACATGCCCGGATTGGATACTGACATAGTAGTGCATCGTCTGCCAATGAAGGAAGACTGTCGTCCTGTCAAGCAAAAGGTTCGCCGCATGCGTCCTGAAATGTCTGAGAAAATCAAAGCCGAGGTTATGAAACAATTCAATGCCGGTTTTCTAGCCGTTACTTCTGATCCTCAATGGGTTGCTAATGTGGTACCAGTGCCGAAGAAGGATGGTAAGGTGCGAATGTGCGTGGATTATAGAGATTTGAATAAAGCGAGTCCCAAAGATGACTTTCCACTCCCGCACATCGATGTTCTGGTAGATAACACCGCTCAATACAAAGTATTCTCCTTCATGGATGGATTCTCGGGTTATAATCAGATTAAGATGGCACCTGAGGACATGGAGAAAACTACGTTTGTGACGCAATGGGGCACTTTCTGTTACAAAGTAATGCCATTCGGTTTAAAGAACGCCGGGGCAACGTACCAGCGTGCTATGGTGGTTTTGTTCCATGATATGATTCATCATGAAATAGAGGTATATGTGGATGACATGATAGCCAGATCTCATACTGAGGAGGAACATCTCGATCATTTGTACAAATTGTTTGAGAGGTTGAAGAAATACAAGTTGAGGTTGAACCCGAACAAATGCACATTTGGAGTAAGATCCGGTAAACTCTTGGGCTCTATTGTCAGTGGTAAAGGAATCGAGGTTGACCCGGCTAAGGTGAGAGCTATTCAAGAAATGCCAGTGCCCCGTACAGATAAGGAAGTCAGAGGTTTTTTGGGACGTTTGAATTACATCTCCCGGTTTATCTCCCATTTAACTGCTACCTGCAAACCCATCTTCAAATTACTGAGGAAAAATCAAGAGATGGTATGGAATGATGAATGCCAAGAAGCTTTTGACAAAATCAAGAAATATCTCCAAGAACCTCCAATTCTGATACCACCAGTTGAAGGAAAACCTCTAATCATGTATTTGACCGTGTTAGACAATTCAATGGGGTGTGTATTGGGGCAACATGACGAGTCTGGTCGAAAGGAGCATGCCATATACTACCTTAGCAAAAAGTTTACCGACTGTGAAGCAAGATACTCACTGCTCGAGAGAACTTGCTGTGCTTTGGCCTGGGCTGCTCGCCGACTAAGACAGTATATGTTGAATCATACCACTTTGTTGATTTCTAAGATGGATCCCATCAAATACATATTCGAGAAACCTGCCCTCTCCGGAAGAATAGCGAGATGGCAGATGATTTTAACAGAGTATGATATCCAGTATACTACCCAGAAAGCAATCAAAGGAAGCGTGCTAGCCGATCATTTGGCTCATCAAGCAGTGGATGATTACCAATCTATGAATTTTGAGTTCCCAGATGAGGATGTCATGCTTGTTACTGATTATGAAGAACCTGGACCGGATGAAGGACCCGAACCGGGATCCCGATGGACTATGGTTTTCGATGGATCTTCTAATGCGTTGGGTAATGGTGTTGGTGTTGTAATTATTTCTCCCAAGGGTTGCCACACGCCTTTCACTGCTAGACTATGTTTTGATTGTACCAATAATATGGCCGAGTATGAAGCATGTATTTTGGGACTCAGAGCTGCTATAGACATGAGAATCAAGTTTTTAAGCGTATACGGAGACTCAGCCTTAGTAATCAGTCAGATCAAAGGAGAATGGGACACTAAACATCCGAATCTCATCCCTTATCGAGAGCGGGTGTTGACATTAATCCCATACTTTGAAGAGATTACATTCGAACATATTCCACGAGAGGAGAATCAGTTGGCAGACGCATTGGCCACCATGTCATCTATGTTCAGAGTCAGATGGGACAATGAAGCTCCCAGGATCACCATTGAACGACTAGATGAACCAGCATATTGTTATGAACTTAACACTGATGAAGTAGAAGAGAAACCTTGGTTCCACGAAGTAAAAAGATATTTAGAATCTCGGGAATACCCTGAAGGGGCGTCCATCAATGACAGAAAATTCCTGAGGAAGTTCTCCGCTAAATTCCTTTTGAGTAATGGAATATTATACAAGCGTAATCATGATTCGACTCTGCTTCGCTGTGTGGATAGAAAGGAAGCAGAAAGGATTATGGAAGACATGCATGACGGTATTTTTGGGACTCATTCTAGTGGACATACAATGGCCAAGAAGATTCTGAGATCAGGATATTATTGGTCTACCATGGAAGCTGATTGCCACCACCACTCCAGAACTTGTCACAAGTGCCAGATCTATGCGGATAAAGTACATGTGCCTCCTGCTCCTTTAAACGTGTTGACAGCCCCTTGGCCCTTTGCAATGTGGGGCATTGATATGATCGGAGAGATTAAACCTACTGCTTCTAATGGACATCGTTTCATCCTCGTGGCTATTGACTACTTTACAAAGTGGGTAGAGGCAACCTCATTTGCTTCTGTCACTAAGAATGTGGTGGCACGATTCATCAAGAATAGTCTTATTTATCGGTATGGCATCCCTGAAAGAATTATCACTGATAATGGTACTAATTTGAACAACAAGATGATTACTGAACTCTGCACGCAGTTCAAGATAAAACACCATAACTCTTCTCCGTACCGGCCAAAGATGAACGGCGCCGTGGAGGCTGCTAATAAGAATATCAAGAAGATCATACAAAAGATGACAGTAACATACAAAGACTGACATGAGATGTTACCATTTGCTCTTCATGGTTATCGCACTTCAGTACGCACTTCGACAGGGGCAACTCCTTTCTCTTTAGTCTACGGAATGGAAGCCGTCTTACCGGTGGAAGTTCAGATTCCCTCTCTAAGAATCATAAAAGAGGCAGGTTTAGACGAGGATGAATGGATTCAGACTCGACTCGATCAGATAAATTTGATTGATGAGAAGAGACTTGCGGCTGTTTGTCATGGGCAGATATATCAGAAGCGCATGACCCAGGCATTTAACAAAAAGGTCAAGAGACAGGTATATCAAATTGGCGACTTGGTGATCAAGCGTATCATTCTACCACAAGGTGATCCCAGGGGCAAATGGACTCCCACATACGAAGGGCCATTTGTGGTTAAGAAAGTATTCTCTGGTGGAGCCATGATACTTGCTACAATGGATGGCGAAGACTTCCCACATCCTGTGAATGCGGACATAGTTAAGAAATACTACGCATAAAAGAGGCCCGCTAGGTCGACGTACCTAGGCAAAAGTAAGGGCATCCCGGCGAACCAAAAGGGTTCGGGCAAAAATTAGGGATAAACATATAAAAATGTACACCCGGCAAGTCGAGAACCTGGAAAGGCGGCTTGGGCAGAAATGGGTATCCTGGTGGACTGAAAACCTGAAAAGGCGGTCCAGGCAAAAATTAGGGATTAAAGCGTATGACTATGCCCCGTTCTCTGTCAGCTTCAACCAAGTTCAAGGGACTGAACAATCCAATCACTTCTATCCGACAGCAGGAGATGAGATGCTTGAAGACATAATGACAGTAGTGGAATTAGAATCGATAGGACTTTTTCTGCATAGCTTTCTCTTTATTTGCCTGACAATTTCCTCTTACTAGGATTTCTGTCTCCTTGTACACAAATTGCCTGTTTATAGGCCCTCTTTCAAAATCAATACAATTTTATCTCCAAAAAAGATGCTTTTGTTCTCACTTTTTCTGTTTTGTTTGCGTAAACGTCCATTGATTTAATTTAAATTGATTTATGCATTTGAATATGATCAATGTTTACAAAAAAAAATTGCATGCCTAGAATAGTAATAGCAATTACTATACGACTTCAGGATCGAGAAGAAGGTCTAACCATGCTTTCCAATGAATCCGTTGCCAATTCTATTCCCCGGCTAAGCCAGTTATTCCCAGAAGAAATTGGCATCACTAGACGGACTGGTCATCTCTTCCATCCCCAGCCGGGCTCTGTTGAATGTTTTCCGCCATCAGACAGAATCAAGTATCCCCAGCTAAGAAAGGATCACCGATACCAGTATCTCCAACCAGAAGACTGAGATTTATTTCCCCAGTAGAGTCCTCGGGAAGAACTTTTCAGATGCATAATTCATTCATTACATCATTTCACAGCATACACATGCATACATTGTTCGCATTTATCGTCGAAAGCATAAAACATCTCATGCATCATGACATGGCACGAAGCTAACTTTATTTTTCAGGTTAATTATCCTCCTAAGGATGGTATCTTTAGGCCCATCCCGGCCATTTATTGCAAATACAACATCTACAAATACGATCAGATACGGTCTAACGTACGGTTCATTCTGATTATGACTCCTCCCACTCAGATACGATCTAACGGACGATCCATTCTGACCTTCAACTACCCCAATACGGTCTAATTTACGACCCAATTGGACCTTTCATTTCTCAGAGACTACCTAGCGTACGGTACATTCTGACGTGTAGCCTAGCATACGACTACCCCTCTCAGATACTGCCTAATGGACGACCCATTCTGCAACTCGGATACAGTCTAGCGTATGATCCAGTCTGGTATTTCATCCCCAGCGGAGTCACCGGCCTGATGGACAACTCATTCTGCTACTCAGACACGGTCTAGCGTACGATCCATTCTGACCTTTACCTCTCCAGATACAGCCTAATGGACGGCTCATCTTGCAACTCAGATACGATCTAGCGTATGATCCATTCTGATCTTTCATCCCCAGTGAAGTCATCCGCCTAATGAACAACTCACTCTGCCATTCGGATACGGTCTAGCGTATGATCCATTTTGATCCCTTATCCCCAGCAGCGTATAACACACTCTGACTCCCCAGCGAGGTCGGCAGCATAATGGAGGACTCACTATACGGTCTAGCGTACGACCCGGTACGATACCCATGGTGTCAGATGTCGTCTAACGTACGACACAATCTGAAGCTCTCATCATCAAACTTCCTGGATGGCATCTTTAAGCCCATCTCCATCAAGACTAATTGACAAGTGCAAATTTTTGGGGCATTCTAGTGTTCAATAATCTTCCACCTCCAGACCACGAACGACATACATGCCATCATAACTCTCTCGGTTCAAGAATATTGAACAGGGGCAGCTGTCATACCCCAAAATTTGCCCATTAATCTCGCAAAACATTTCTCGAAGCACCCCAACTTATTTTTGCAAGGCCCTGGCATTAAAGGAACAAAAGCCCAGCTCACAACAGGCCCAATCCAGAAAATGGCCCAAACTAGCTCGCTCGCTAGGCGAGCAATTCCTTCGCCTAGCGAACCCCTCGTTATGACACTCGCCCCAGCGAAGCACTAGGTCCAGAAAAAGCCCACACTAGCTGGCTCGCTAGGCGAGCAACTCCTTCGCCTAGCGAAGCTTGCGAACATCAGAATTTTTGGGCTTCATTCTGAGCCCATTAGGTCATGACAAGAACATTATAAATAGCTAAGTTTCAGTCACGAGAAGGGGAGAACGAAAGGGGGAGAAGGAAACGGAGAAAGGAGAGCCCTAGCAAGCAAACCCTGATACTCACTAGAGACGAACCCTGAAGGAACTCGGCGGCACCAAGGTCTACCTCTGCCCAATTCAATCCGATTTGCCGATTCGAAGTCGCAATTCAGTTGCCAACAGGTTTACCTTGCTATTATTGCCTTATGTTCTTAATCTGCATATGGCTTCATGATTAGATTTATGAAAATAGCTTAAGTTTGGCATGTGAACTTTAATATGTATCTGAATACCTTAAATGATTAACCATATAATTGTGGTAATGAAAGCCATAAGGCATAAAATTGGTTGAAAATATACTGATATCAAAACCAGAATCCGCAGCCGCTCGCTAGCACATCGCTAAGCGAGCATGCAGCGAGCATGCAGCGAGCATTCGCTAAGCCTTCGCTAGGCGAGGCAGGGGCGAACGTGACAGTAGCCGACTTTTCTGTTCTGATTTTTTACTCATGTTTTGTCATGCATCATTTATCCGACCTTATTTACTGTTGTGATCTTTTTTTTCCCTTGTGGTGTAATCCTCGATTACACCCTGATTTGGTGTTCTGACATATTTTGTTGAGTTTCGTAAAGGTTCACGTGCCTCAGGAAAGGATTGCTTGTTAGGTATCCCCCTTTATTTGTGGGGTACCCTTATGGAGATTCACCCTGAATTACTCAATTGATTTTAATGTATTAATTTTATGGCGAAGATCCACCCTAATGGCTTAATTGTTCTTAATGTATTGATTTTAATATGGACCTAATTACCTACTTGATTACGGCTACCTAATTAATTGTAAAACTTTGCCTTTAAATAAGTGATCTCGGACCTCTCTTTGTTACCCTACGATATTACGGTATTACGGTCATGTCCCGCGAATGTGGGGATGCACTTAGCAAAGACCCTTCGTTTAAATCATCATAGTCCCTCGAATGTTGCCTTTGTCCCTCGATGACCCTTCGGTGTAGCCTACGGTTAAATGATGATCGTCCCTTCGAATGCTAAGGTATCCTCACAACTGTTGCCTTCAATGACCAATCGATGACCCTACGATGACCCTTTTACATCCAAAGGATAAAACTGCTTACTTCTCAATAGTAAGGACAGTTTTACCCTCATAAGGATAGGAAATGCTCGGAAAGACCTCGGATAGGTATAACTCTTAATTGCTTATTCACAATTTAAAACTATTTTTCACACCTTACACCTTTCAAAACCTCCCTTAGAAAATCACCACTTGGCATACATTCGCACTAGAATCATTGCCGAGTTATATTTTTCTAAACGACTTTCAAAACTAAACGAGATAGCCACTTTGTATACATTCATACGAGAATCATTACAAAGTTAAATTCTCTTTTTCAAAACATTTTTTAAACAATTCACGAACACTTTTTCAGACAAGAAAAATAATATAAGTGATCAAGCAATTAAGAGCCCATGGATAACCATGGATACAAAGGGTGCTAACACCTTCCCTTTGTATAATGTACCTCCCGAACCCAAAATCTAATTAAGGTCTTTCCTGTTCTTTTCCACCTTTCCTTATTGGATAAAAGAAAAGTCGGTGGCGACTCTTGCTAACCGCGACATTGCGATTAAAAACACACAAAGTCAGTTCACCGTATGACAGATGTCTATTTCAAATTTTATGTTGGACAAAATTTCATAATCTTAAAATAAATACATGTGATAATGCAAAACATTATAGGTCATCTTGGACCTAATCCATTGAATTTAAAAAAGTACCCAACTTCAAATGCCCATAACTTGGTCATAGAAAATCCAAATGATGCAAACTTTGAGTCTATATTGACTATATTGAAATGATGTACAACTTTGATGTTGAAGATTTTTTTCATTTGAAGCTTGTATCATGAAGACAGAGGGGTTTGATCAAGCTTACTTTTGGTGAACTTTTTCAAAATGATTTGAACATGTTTTGTACTTGAATTTTCCCAGCCAGTTTTGATATTTTTGCACATGCCAAATGATTTTTATCCCAACATGAATTTTGTTCCTTATTTCAAGAGCTTTCCAACCATTACTCATAATAGTCCTTGGGATCTACCATTTGTGAGTTTCGAATTTATTTTCATTGATGTGCATTTTTGATATTTCATGATGTAACTTGGTATGCAAAAATTCTCCATCCAATGTGCACGTCCAAATCCCTTTCATGTGAACTCAGTAATCTTCTGCAGTCATTCATGGGCCTTTCCCACGCCCACAAAGGCCCATGCAATCAAATTTCAAAATCTCATGCACATGAACAAAGCGTGTGATTAGCCACATTCAGCTATAAATAAACACTTCATGAGCTTCATTTCACAACCTTTTGGATATCCCAAGTGCTGCAGAGCTGAAACCATAGCCCTCACCAAAGGAATCACTAAATTTTTTTTCTTCAGATTTTCGAGCTTGAAATTCAGTATCATTAGCTGAGTTTTAAAGCCAGATTCCTTAGCAATTCACTTCCATTACATTCATAGATCAAGAAGGAGCAAGGATCTTGGAGAATTCGTGGCCAGAAGTTCATCAATTTGAAGGTATCACCTCAAACTTTTTGGATATGAATCTCCTAATTCAATGTAGTTTGCTTGTGTTTCTGTGGTTTTCTGAAGTCCTCATACTTGAGGCAAGCCATTGGTGCTTTCAATTTTCCATTTCATGAGCAATCCGTGTGGACACCATGATTTTCTCCTTCATATTTCTCTCAATATAGGAAGAGTGAAGGAAATCCAATGGTACAGTGATGATCTACATCATAAGAGCTTTATTCCCATGGCCTTGTTTTTCATTTTCATTAAGTTTCATTTCTTTACAAATGTGGCCGGAGTTTGTGAGTCTGGCCGGAGAAGACGGTGGTTTCCTCCACCACCACCACCACCACATGTACTTGCTCCTGGCCATTGGATCTTGCTTCCACGATCTAATCTTGTTCATTCATTTTTAATTACCTCATTTAATTCTTTGTGTGGCGTGTTTGACTTATATTCACCGTGTGTCCTCAGATCTAAACCATCCACCACTGCCACGTCAATTAATGAACTGGATCATGTGGCTCAAGCTTTTTCGTTTATTCCATTTTCCTTTTATTTTTGTTAATTCATTTTATTTTCAAAAATTCATTAAAAATTCATTTGAATTCAGAAAAATATGAGACCAATTCCAAAAAAATTCTTGAAAAATATAGTTTCATATTATGGTTTTTAATTATTTTTGTGACTTCATTTGGTATTTTTTATGAATTACTTGTTTTTTAATGATTTTAATCATTTTTTAATACTTTCTGACTTTTAAAAAATACAAAAATATTTTCATAGCATCTATGGATCATGATAAGTCAATGAAAAATAGTCTCAACAATTTCTTGATTGTTTTGAGATTATTTGAGATTTTAATTCATATTATGCTATTTTTAATTGTTTTTTAATTGGTTTTAATTACTTTCTGATTTCAAAATTTGTGAGAAAATTAGTCAAAGTTTGTTTGACTATGTTGAACCTATGATAATTTAATTGGACTTTTTGAAGTTGCTTTGAATTGAATTTGAGGTTCAACCTTATTTGTTTATTTTTTATTTGTATTTTCTTTTAATTCAAAAAATACAAAAAAAATATTATTGACTTCTTGACTTGTTATATTCATTTCTCTTCTGTTTGGTGTTGATTGAGGTTGAATTGATTCAACTTTGATCAAATTCATTGAATCTTGTGGTTTGAAATCCTTAAGGATCATCACCTAGAAAGATGAACGAATTTGATCAAGGATGAGTTATCCCTTGATCAATTGGGATTGTTGGTTGACTTCTTACCCCCTTCCTTTCATCTTCATCCCTTTCTTTCCATCAATGGCTAATGAGTTAAAGTCTTAAGGTTGGCCTTGACAAATAAGAAGTTTAACCTTCTTTGATCCAAACCAAACTCAACTTGATCCATGATCAAGTGAGTTATTTTGTGTCAAAGATAGGTTACTTCCCTGTCAAGCAAATAACTAAAAGTCAATACAAGGCCCTTCCCCCATTTGTTTGGCATGGCAAGTTTATGGAGCTTGGCTTAGTAGTCATGACCTCTAACTGGTGTTCTTTGCCTATATTCTTATTGACCGACCTCAGATAGGTGTGACTACTACATTAGTCCACTAACGATTGCTTAACATAGCACTACATTATCTTATGACAAGCTAACATAACCTTACTAACTACTAACTTTAATTTGAGCTTTTAAATTCTTTTCATTTACTTTTAATGTCATTTATTTCTTGCTCATTATTCATCTTGCTTTTCATCTTTGCTCACTTGAGCACATATTTTATGTTTATGTCATTTTTCTTTTGCTCATTTGAGCCCATTATTGTATATAAATATATGGCTACTTTATGTTATTTATGTTTGTTTTGATGTGAACCAAAATGCAAAAGGAGAAAGGACTTAGAATTAGGATTTACCCATGCTTAAAGGAGTTCAAGAGCAACTAGGTCTCATTCCTTTAGAATGCAAAATTTGTTGAAGAGCAACTAGGCCTCATGCCTTTAGAATGCTAAAACTGAAAGTTGATCTCAAAGGACTTCTCCTCAAACTTATTCTTTGTCCATTCCCTTTATTGTGTTGTGAGCTTTTTGATGTGTGTTTTTGTGTGATAGGGATCCCATCTTGAGATTGTGAAAAGAGGACCATTGTCATGAGTAGCCATGTTAAGAGCCAAGCCAAATGGAGATCCTAGGAGCTTGAATTCAATTATTGATTGCTTGTTTGTGTTCTAAGTCCAAAGGAAAGGAGCATCTTGAGTCATCTCTATGACTCCAAGAAAAGGAACTCCAAGGGTTTTCTCTCCCCTCTTATCTTTGTATGCTTTAGGAATAACCCTTCTTTCTTCTCCCCCCACTCTAACCAAGCAAAAAAATCATTTTCAAACTTTGACTTTATTTCAAATTAGAAACCTAGGCCTTAGGCCTTTGACCTTTCAAAACCATTTTCATAAATACTCATTGTAAATAAATTTTAATCCAACTTTGACTTCATTTTGTAAATAAATCTAACTTGTAAATATAACCCATTTCAAGTTGTTTTGTGGCTCCAATAGCCACTTGTTAAAACCTTTTCAAAAACATTAGTCATAGGTTTGAGTTATCATAGTGGTTGATGTAAATCTCACCTCATCCTTAATGTTGGATTATAAGCCTTCCATGCTTATTATAGGGTTAACCCCTCACTAGCATGTTGAAGCCTTCCTCACATGGTGGATTGTTGGTTTAGGTTGAGTTTTCTCCCTTTGATAACCTTAAGGTTTTTGATTAAAATCAATTCACTAATCTTTGAGATTTCTACCCCGAACTACGAGGTTTTGATCCTCCTTTGTGATGGTGTCGCATTACGCGAAAAAACAACCGGCGGGAAAAGACACAGAGCCGCCACCGTGCGTTATTTATCCCAAAGGAGGGAAAGGAAACGCTCGAAGTAAACCCGGAAAGGAAATGGTCTTACGACCAGAGATTGCTAGATACGGGAGTCGGTTATGCGAAGGGAAGGTATTAGCACCCCTACGCATCCATCGTACTCGACGGGATCCACGCTCAAAAAGAATAGAAGAAAGGTTGCTAAATAACTGCTCAAAGAATGCACACACGCTGGAAGGAAACACAGATGAAAGACAGAAGAAGGTGACTCGGCAGGATGTCGCATCCTGGGCCTACGTAGTTTGTCAGAAACAAACATCAGTGTCGACGTAGTTTGAGGGAATGGGAAACGTGCTCGCTAGGACATCGCATCCTATGCATACATATCTTCTCTAACCAGAGAAAGAATCAGAGCACTCGTAGCTCAGCTAACGCACGCCGAAACAAAACGCTGACAGAAGACGCTGAGACGTCAAAGCAAACACACAACCGGAAACGGAATGCCAATAAATGGGCTTACATCCAACTCCAGACAAGCAAACGCAAACAGGAAACCAAATGCCAATCGTTGGACTTACATCAGACTCCAAACAAACAACAAACACACGGGAAACCGAATGCCAATCGCTAGACTTACATTAGACTCCGAACAAACAAACACCAACAGGAAACCGAATGCCAATCGCTGGACTTACATCAGACTCCAAACACACAAACACCAACAGGAAAGCGAATGCCAATCGCTGGACTTACATCAGACTCCACACACACACACAACGCCGGGAAACCGAATGCCAATAAATGGGCTTACATCAGACTCCAACCAAACGCACAAAGCAGAAGGGTCTCGATTGCAACTAGGGCAAGAGAAGAGGAAGGTCTCAATCGCAACGAGGGCGAGAGAAAAGGATAAAGTTAATTGTTAGTCAAACTCGACAAGACATCGCATTTCGTGCCTACGTATCTCATCTGAACATGAGAATCAGAGTTGCCGTAGTTCGGCTAAACTATTTCTGTTTGTTTTGTGTTTTTTAGATGAACGACGTTACTACGCAATCTACCGGATGCTCGACCTTTGGAGACTTACTCACCTGAAGTAGAAGGAGTTAACGTGTCCTTAAGGGAAGATAATGTTTGTTTGTGTTTTAGGATGCTCACGCAAGAAAGGAAGTCCTACACGAAGGAACCGTGCTACCTTAGTTGACATGCAAACGAGACTATGCGAAGTCTAGCAATCCTATGGGGATACAATCACACCACACAAACACATACATCATGAAGTAAACACACCAACAAGGGGGCTCAAACATCAAGGGTGGGGCTTTAGTCAAGGGGTCATATCAACCTCGACAAATAAGCCAACTGGAAGGGTATCTGAGGGCTCTTAACCACTGACATTAACCGTCAGGGTGAGCAGATGAAAGGTAATGATGATTGGACCTCATAGCTCTTAACCCGGGCCTGGGTGAGCTTGAATCAATGAAGGTGTGGGAGTCCAGAATGTGGGACTCTACTCCACTGGACTGACTCTATATACAAGGATCTTGGGTTATTTATTCAAGATGCATCAGCACGTAGTGCGAGCAAGATGAAAGACTCAACTAAATAGCAGGGGATGGATTGCACATCCCTTCTATCTGCCAATTGCCTCTTCACTTAAGAGGACTTGAAGTACATGGCACAAATATAAACAATCACAGACATTGCCTCTTAAGGAGGACTTCAGCCAAATGCCTGCCAAACAGAAACGACAGGGCTTCCAGACTACATGGAGTTAGAGGGATTACCTAAGTGGTATGCCAACCACAAGCAAAGCAAAGCAACTCAAGCAATGAGTTAGAGCGACTAAAGTACCTGTAAGAAAGTCAAAACAATCAGTACTATGTTCAGACAAACAACCAACAGTCAACAGTGTTACGACCAATATGTACATAAGTCAAGCTTTATGACTCAAGAATTCAAGTGATTCCACCACACTCCATGAACCTACAACACAAAGGATTAGTGCACAAAGTAATTTGCATCTCATGAAGTGAGATTACATCAATCATTAGGATTAGAAGCTTGAACCTGAAATACAAAGCTTAAAAAGTGAGTACAAACCACTAGCACCAAGGCTAGGGTTAAAGGTAAGGCAAAAAGTCAAAACAGCAACCAATATTCAACATGTAGCATATTTAATCTATCATGAACATGTCCTAAAAAGGACCAAGTCAAAAGCATTAAGCAAAGTCATCTCATGAGCAAAATATGGCAAAGACAATTTCAAAGCACACAATTGGTCATCAAGAATGAAAATTCCATATTAAAACAGAAATGAATCAAACAATCATGAAATTTTTTATGAGCATACAACATGTCCAACACAATCATCATGCCAAAAATTAGAATCAACAGAGTTCAATTGACCTAGAAATGAAAATGCACAAGTAGGACATCAAATTGTGTGACACACATTGTCACACCATACAATCATGTGTCTAAAACAGAGATGAAAAATGAGAAAAATGCACAACCAAGCCTAAAAAATCATGCAAGATGTTAGGAATCAACACACCCAATTTCGAATCAATTGGCCAATGTATGAGCATTTCACAATAGAATGAATGAAGCATGGTACATTTTGCATACATGTTCAAATACCAATTCACCATCCAAAATCCAGAAATGATAAAATCATGAAATTCATATAAAAAAATAAAGGGCATCAATATAATCATATAGCAAAAAATTAGAGGTGATTTGGATGTGTTTTCAAATTGTTATGAATTTTCTAAGTTGACATGAAAATATATGAATTAATGAAGAAAATATATGATGAAATGGAGGGAAATGTAAAAATGGTTGAGCAATTTGAAAAAGTGGAAGAGGCTGGAATCGAACTAGGTATATACTAAAGATGCGCTGGAAAAGAAATGAAATCACAAAAGTGCATCTAGTGGGAATCGAATGGAGTTTGTGCGCTGAGAATTGAAACACAGTCGTTTCAATTAACTGATGTGGCGCCAGCATCAGCAAAGTCCAAGCACATGTGGACTAGTCAACAGAAGCGTATCCAATTAATTGGCCAACAGGCATGGCGTGGCAGCTGACTGGGATAAAAACCCTAGCGCCTCAATCAATTGCAGACGGCGGCGGCCATGGTGGTTTCCACCGTCTTCTTCGTGAAAACGGTGGTTGCTACAGTAACTTCACACAATTTTTTTCCAGATTTTCGAATGGCATACATGGTTGGACTCGTCTTGAAGCCAAGAACACAAATCTACTATTATTTATGCCTAATTCTTCATGAATCAAGAAAATCGAACCAAAACAAATTTGACATTCAAACTTTTATTTCACATAACTCAGTCAATTCTCAACCAAATTTCATGAAATTTATATCAGTGCAACCAGCATTCAAAGATCTACAACTCTATGTGCATAAAAAAGAGAATTAAGAGGTTCGAGATTCACACCTCTTGAAGATCAATCAATGGCAGCAGTGGATTCAAAGGCCTAGCAATGTCCAAATCAACTCTATCAACCTTGTTATGAAGTCTGATGCAGAAATTGAAGCTTGAAACGAACTAGATCTTGATTAATTTGCCACTTCCATCTTCATGTTCTTGAGCTTGCACACCTTGATTCTTCACCAAATTCTTCAATCAAGAGCTTGAATCCTACCAAATGCTGATCCAGGAGCAAGAATATGCAATAAAAACCATGTGTTACTTGAAGAACTTTTGAATTTTGATGGAGAGAAATTTTGGAGGGAAAACTTGGATCTAGATCTAGAATCAATGAAAAACAAAATTTATGTTATGATTAGCCTTTTATATGCTTCCTTAATCACATTGCTAATTACACTTAGGCATGGCTAATGAAATTTTAATGCAAAATGAGGTGTAGTGCAAATTTGGAAAATTCACCCCATGCATGCAACATGAACGTGAACAGTACCACCTTACCATTCAACTACACTTAAAATCCACTTATGAACACCATGGAATGATCAAAAAGCTCATGTGATGCACCAATTTTAGATTCATGATTTTCCCTCCAAAAATCACATGCATGGCCAAATGATTGTGTGAACAACTTTCATGCAATGCAATGTTGGTTTTGGAAAATATAGGTCATGACATGTATTATGCAAAAAGAGGCACTCAATTTGGAGTTTTAGATCAAAAGTTATGGCATTTTGAAGTTCCATGCACACTTGGAAATGATTTGATCATATCTCCTCAACCATTCATCAGATGCTCATGATCTTGGACTTTTTGGAAATGGAAGAGAAAGATCTTCAACTTTCATGTTGGACAAAATTTCATTTGAAGCTTCTTTGATGTTGGAAAGTCAAGTTGAACTTGGTCCAAAAACTTGCCATTTTTGGAAACTTGAAATTACAGGTCACTTTCCATTTTGGGAAACTTTTGATTTGGCTTCAAAATCTTCAAGGTAGATGTTTGACATGATGAATAAACCTCTTTTGGACATGAATGAAGTGTCTCAAACCATTTCATCACCTCCTAGACCTCAGTTGACTTTCAGTTGACTTTTATGGGCCCCAGATGACTTGGACATGCACTGATGACTTTTGAGCCTCTAGCACTTGGTCAAGTTTCTTCAAAATGAACCCTTGATTCATATAAGCTCTCTAGAACAACCATGTGGCCTTTATCCCAAGGAAATGCTTGGTCTCTTGCACTGGTGATTCTCCTGATGCCAATCTTGACTGATGAGATGCAATGTACTATGCAGTGTTAATGTAATGTCAATAAACTAAAAATGAAATGAATGCATGAATGAGGGGTGCAAATTTGAGGTGCTACAGATGGTGCGTAGGCAATGGGTTCATCCATTCAAACAACAAAATTTGTAAATATAATCTATTCTCTTCTCATCCCTCCAATCTTTTGCACAAATCTTTTCTCAAATACCAACCTACAACACATATTTGCAAAAAGAGGTTACCTTAGAGTACTAAGGATGTTTTGGGTGCGTAAAACCTTCCCATTTCATAACCAACCCGCTTACCTAGATCTCTGACATTTTTATTAGTTTTTGATTTGAAAAACTTCTTACTTGGCTTTTGTTCGCTTTTTAGCCTTTCCTTTTGACAAATAAAAGTGCGGCGGCGACTCGAATTGTATGTTGACTTTTGGTTTAGTCAATAAACCTAAAGGTAACGAAAACCCCGCTACAGAAAAGTGGCGACTCTGCTGGGGACACAACTCAGCTTGGGTTTAGCCTACTTTTTGCTTGTATGTGTTGTATGTTTATATTTATTTGTGGCATATTTTTGTGCAAATTTGGGATGAATGTATTGTATGTAATGATTGAATTGTTTGAATATTAATTCCTTGTATGCTTGGTGATCTTCGTGAGATGAGTTCTATACCCGAACTCGAGTGCACTTAGGATAGGAGAATGGCATAGTCTTATTGACTTGTGTGGAGTTATTCCTTAGCAAGTTGACTTGCAAGCCCATTAGTGGAGGTCTTGTTGGGATCAATAATGTCACACGAGTAGTCGAGGTTAGGCATTACTCTTTCTAATAGGAACCCTAGAAATCGAGGACCTTAGATACCTAGCCCATCTTGGCCTATTTTAGGATGTAGTGTGAAGGTCGTTCAAGTGTAAGACTTGATACGATTGTTACACGATACTACACTCATAAGAGTCCCTCTTGAGAATATTTTTGGAAGACGAGTAGTCATTTTATCCGATAATATCCGAAAAATGGGATGATGACTATGGGAACCTTTTAGAACATGATTGTCAGGTTTAAACTGTAGTACACTCCCATTGGGTGGTTCTTAACTGAGACTCCATGCTCGTGACTTACAACAAACCCGTGATTCGCGGTCGATCCATTCTCGTATATCCTCAAAATCAATGGAACCTGGGTGTTGATAAGGTGTAAACCATAATCCACCAAAATGGATGATTGATATTGACGATGACTTAAGCCATCCTGTGACCTTTGTATGGTGTGACTTGCTTGATCCTTGAGTGTGTTTGTTGCATCAATGCATCCATGCATTCATTTGCATTCATTGTCATCAATAATAAGATTTTCGCAAGGAACTTAAAAGGTCTATTTGCAAATTTTCAGACATGGATAAGAAAAGAAGGAATATGAAGAAGTACAGTTTCAGACAACCCGACTTGAGAGAGTTAAGGAGACTGACATCTTATGTATTAGAGCCCTTGGAGTTTAAAGCTCTCCATGGGAAGCTGCTAGCTATTCTTTATACCAAGGTGGATGAAGGTCTGATGAGTGTGTTGGTGCAGTTCTACGATCCTCTGTATCGGTGCTTTACGTTTCCGGATTTCCAACTTTTGCCTACACTGGAGGAGTATGCTTATCATGTGGGTATACATATTCTTGACCAATTGTCGTTCAGTGGTTTGGAGAAGATTCCGTCTTCTCAAGAGATTGCTGACATGCTTCATGTGGAGGTATCCGACATTGTTGCCAATATGACTACCAAAGGTGGAATTCAAGGTCTCCTGTCTGATTTTCTGATTGCCAAAGCTACCTTGTTTGGGAAGGCCATGAGTAAGGAAGCTTTTGAAGCCATATTTGTACTCCTCATCTATGGGCTAGTGTTATTTCCCAACATCGACAACTTCGTGGATGTGAACGCTATTAGGATTTTCTCTTCTCTTAATCCCGTTCCGACCCTGTTGGGTGACACTTATTTCTCTTTGCATATGAGGAATGCAAAGGGTGGTGGTTCCATAGTGTGCTGTTTGCCTCTGTTGTACAAGTGGTTTATTTCGCACTTGCCTCAGACGCTTGCCTTCAAGGAGAATAAGAGATGTCTACGGTGGTCCACGAGACTTATGTCTCTCACTAATGATGATATCTATTGGTATAATCGTGTTTATGATGGCGTTAAGATTATTGATTCTTGTGGCGAGTTCTCCAATGTACCTCTTCTTGGTACATGTTGTGGAATTAACTACAACCCCGCTTTGGCTCGCCGTCAACTTGGGTTCCCCTTAAAGGACAAACCTAACACCATTTCGTTGGAAGGCTTATTCTTTCAAGAGGGTAAAGATCCCCAAAACCTGAAGGATAGGATGGTCCACGCCTGGCGCAAGGTTCATAGGAAAGGGAGGAATGAGCTTGGTCCGAAGATTTGTGTTGCTTTGGAGCCTTACACCTCTTGGGTAAGGAAGAAAGCCCTCGAGTACCGCATGCCGTACGAGTATCCGAGACCTACCCCTATGATTATGGTTGGGCCTTCAGCCCTCCCTCATCAAGGAGTAGAGGAGTTAAGAGACGAAGACCGTTCGCGTGCTTGGGTTCGTGAGCGTGAGGAGCTTCTTCAGCAGCTTAAGGATAAGGATGCAATGATCGAGTTTCTAGAGCATCAGGTTATTGATGAACCCGATGATGTGATTACTTCTCTCCTACCTCACTCATCTAGGTTTTGGAAGAAGAGATATGATCATCTTTCCAAGGAGAAGGCCGACATGGAAACAGCTTATGAGAGAGAGGTGAAGAGGCTTCGTGCGACGTATCTTCCGATCTCGAAGGCTTTGGACGATTGCTTCTAGAGCTCCATAGGATGTTTATTCTCCTTTTCTCTTGTATTTTATATTTGGTTATCGATACTGTACTACTTCTTTGGTGTAATTTTTTTTTCCAAATATTATATTGCTATGAGTATTCCACATATGTCTTAAAAAGTTCAATATTTTCAAAACATTTACAAATAGATCCTTATAAAGTTCCTCTGATTAAAAACAAATCATATGCACAAGCATTGCATGCATCATATGCATAAGCAGGTTTTGGTTCTGAGCCCTTGATACAGTGGTCTAACTCTTTGCTCTTCATTTATTTTGAAGACAAGCTGACGCACCGATACAATACTCGAGCCAATCATTAGAAGATCATGGAACACCTTAAGCAAGAGAACCAAGATTTGAAGGAGGAGATCGCCTGACTGACTGCCATGATGGAGTCAGTTCTTGCTGCTCAAAGTCAAACTTCTCCAACTCCTGCAACTCCTCCCGCGAGGACAGTCATTTCTGTAGTAGTTACCTCAACAGTGCTTGCTGCCACCACCAACTTCGCTCCTAATCTGCCTGCTGGATTCCCTTGGGGAATGCCACCCAAATTCGTGCCAGAGGGTTTCGCTCCCACTTTTGCTTCAATGCCGGCATCTAGCCCGATCATGTCGTGCCACCTCCCGTTGTGCACACTTTGCCGCATGTGGAAGACACCATCTACCACTCTGAGCCATCTGAGGGCCCCGACGTTTATGAGAAGATGGATGAGATGAAGGATCAATTCCTTGAGCTGCGCAAGGAACTGAAAACGCTGAGAGGCAAAGATCTGTTTGGGAAGAGTGCTGTTGAACTATGCTTAGTGCCCAACGTGAAAATCCCAGTCAAATTCAAAGTTCTTGACTTTGAGAAGTATAAGGGAAACACGTGTCCACTCAGTCATCTTGTGATGTATGCTCGCAAGATGTCAACCCAGATAGATAATGATCAACTGCTGATTCACTATTTCCAGGATAGCCTAACAGGTGTGTAATACCCCAAAATTTACCCTTCATTTTTCCTGGAAGCATGGGATTATGTTTTACACTTCATTAGCATCATATTAGGTCATACTCATTGCATATTGCATTAGTGACATGGAGATCAGGTTTTGATCGATCACTCCTTAACAGAAGGAGCCCACACAAAGCAAGATTGAGAATTGGACTTCATTTTCTAAGTATACAAGTCTCAAGGGTCTCAGGGGGGGTCAAAGTATCTTATTATGGTCCTCAATTCATCAGTGAAGGATTCAAAGCTATCAGAGTGTTCATCTGGATTTAATCAGAAATTAGGGTTTCATGGCTACCTGCAACAGGCAATGTTTGGTTAGAAGTAGAGGAGCTCATCCATGTCATGATTAGAGAGGCATATTGGCCTAGGAAGATTCACAATTATTTCAGAAAGATCCATTGGCAATCAGTGCAATCAGTTCCTGATCATTTTGCCCTAAAACTAGGGTTTGGTATAAAATCAGTTTATTTCTGATTCTTTGGGTGAAACTCTTTTCCATGGCCCTACATATGTCCACAAGGGTCTACATACAAAAAATCAGCTCTTTATTTGAGTTATAAGTGCTTCAATTGATCAATGGAATCGGGAATCAGACAGTTTGGGAAAAGTCAACTGTGGGGCCAGAAAAGTCAACTCCTAACATTTCGAGAGTGGAATCTCAAAATCCATACCTAGGGGATCCTACATGTGAAATTTAATCAAGGTCGGATCATGGATTCATTATTTAATCAGGAACTGGAAAAGTTACTTAATTTGGAAATGGTTGACTTTCCATTTAGGGCAAGTTTTCATGATTGTTGCACTCACTTTAAGCCCATTTTGCATCAAGATAAAAGCTCCATTTGAAAATTTCTCCAACATGAAAGTTGTTCCTCTTGTTCCAATCTTTCTAGAGATATAAAGTTTTCTCCATTTGGATTAGAATTGAGAAAGTTATGCTTAGTCAAAGTGAGATATTTTTTAGGACACTTACAAAAATTTCTAAGTCCAAAATCTTCAAAATTTGTCAAGACTTCTTGGCCAGTTTTCTTGCACTTCAAGGCATTATTTGAAAATACTTTCTTCACAACAATTGTACCTTGCCATGTCCTCTTTCACATCCTTTTGGAATCATCTCATTTGGATCCATGGTTTGAGAGATACATTCATTTAAAGTGGGCACCATGACTTGATTTTCTAGGCAGATTTTGGGTCTGGCTGGCCCAATCAGATTTTCTAAGCATGTTGCACAAACCAGTCACGTTTTTTTACCTCTTTTGGCCATGCATTGGACATACATTCACTTAAGTTTGGCCCAAAATAACAACATTTTACACCCCACTTCACACTTTTATTCTTATGGATAAATCACTTATTAAAAACCCATGAGAACACCTAATCCACCCTATTTAAGAAGCTGAAACCCTAACCCTAAAGGAGCATTGGAATTTCGTGGCAAGGAGGCAAAGCTTCATCACATATCAGATTCCATTCCACTTATATTTTCCATTAGATAATCATCTCTTCCATGGCCATGTTTTGATATATCTACGCTTGCTTACCATGTTCATCACCATTAATCCTTCCATTTTCATATTTCTTTTTCTTATTTAAAATATTTTCTTCGTCCATAAAGTTACCCAAAAAATATTGTTCACTTTTCTTAATGTTTTATTTAATTTTATATAATTTATATTTTCGTATTTTATTAATATTAATATTTTATTTTAATTATTTATTCTAAATGGTCCATTTTAACACACTTTTTTTTATTGATTTTATTTTTATGACTTAAAATTATTGTTAGCATTTAATTTTTGGGATGAAGGTTGACCACTGCCTCATGATCTAACTGACCTTTTCTTAGAATTTTATTTCACATTTTCAATTTATTTTGGATTTATTTTTGACCTAGTTTGGTTGGTGGACTTTTAATTTGACTTCTGTTTTATTTTAATTAATTCACATGCCAATTTTCATTATTTTTAAAATCTTTTTGGGGGATGATGATTTCCTGACCCCACTTTATTTAGTTTAATTTTTCATAATTTTATTAATTAATTTACTATTTATTCTTGATTTATTTTTAACCCTAGTCTTATTAATTGACTTTTGGTTTGACCTATGTTTTGTTTTAATTAATTCACGTGCCAATTTTCATTATTTTTAAAATCTTTTTGGGGGATGATGATGTCCTGACCCCACCTTATTTAGTTTAATTTTTCATAATTTTCTTGATTAATTTGCTATTTATTTGTTATTTTTTAAGTTGACTTGAATTTTCAGTTGACTTCTTTATGATCGAAGTTTGACTTAGGGATTGCTTATGGAAATTGAAGAGATCTTTTGATCCTCCCTCGTTCATCTCATATGCCATGTATTAGAGGCCTTTTACCTTGATTTTATTTGGTTCTTACCTTATTTCCTGATTAAATTATTCAGTGGACCCTTCGTGTGTATATTTTCATCTGTTTGATTCATCTGTTATCTTTTATACTTGTTTCTCTCATTCATGCTTTCTATTGCTTGATTATTTAACATGTTCGTACTCCCATGCATTGTTTTAATGCTCCATTATTTGATTATTTGGTTTGATTATATATTGTTTAGTTATCCGATCTGATTGATAACTGTTTCCTACTTGTATGATGTATGAGGCATATATTCTTAGTGTTTGTTTGCCATGAACAATCCCCATTCATAACAAATGTACCCCTCTCCCATAAAGTGTATAATATTTATTTCTTTATTTCTTTAGTCACCTGTTAATACAAGAATTAAAACGAACATCCGATAACCATTTCAAAATAAGATCAAAAGCTCGATCCAACGTCGAGTAATCATTTCCAAAACTTAACAGAACCAGCACGCATTCATCCATCCTCTTGTAAGTCGATTGCCTCAGGCATCGCCATCTACCTGTAAGTCGATTGCCTCCGGCATCGCCATCTACCCTTATCCGTAACTCCTCTCTGCGCTCCATCCGTCGACTCTTGTTCCGTTTAGGTAGCACCCATTAGGTAGAACCCTTTGTATGATAACATAAGTAGAATTCCCTTATTCTTTGCATGCTAACATTAGGTAAATGTTCCCCTTTGTAAACCCTAACACATAGGTCCATATTGCATGACAACTCTAGAGCAGAGCTTCCCCATTTTTAGACCTTCCGTGTGTCTCCGATCTTGTGGCATGTCAGTCCGTTCTATTACAAAGAGGTAACTGCCTAAGACTCGATTCAGCGAGCTGCGACACCTACTACTAGGATGTTGAACACACTGCCCACCCTCCTTTGACACAGCTATTGTCCTCTTTTGTAAGTCCATGTTCAGATGGCAATCCTTAACCCCTAGTTAGCCGAACTACGTTTTGCTCTGATTCTCATTCCAGATGAGATACGTAGGCATAAGACGCGACGTCTTACCGAGCACATTTCTCTTTAGCCCATAGGTAGCCGAGCTACGAAGACTCTGATTCTCATACTCAGATGAGAAACGTAGGCAGTGTATGCGACATCCTTGCGAGTCATTTTCTTTTAACCTTCCTTTTAGTAAATAGTACTTTAGATATACCTACACCCTTTAGACTAGAACAACACTTATGAAAAGGGCTCCCTAGGAGTACCTAGGATGTTTTAGGGTGCTTAAAACCTTCCCATTGTATAACCAACCCCCTTACCCAGATCTCTGACATTTTTACTAGTTTTTGATTCGATAAAACTTTTAGGTTTTTGTTCGCTTTCTAACCATTCCTTTGGATAAATAGAAGTGCGGTGGCGACTCGACTTGTATGGTTTACCTTGGATTTAGTCAATATCTCTAATGGTAACGAATACCCTGCTACAAGGTGCTGCGCTCCGTTGGTATATGGGGCTAGAGAGTGCAAGCATCCGTACTTTCAATGATCTAGGAGAGGCTTTTGTGAAACAGTACAAGTACAACGTGGACATTGCTCCGGACAGAGATCAATTGAGGGCGATGTCCCAAAAAGACAAAGAAACCTTCAAGGAATACACCCAAAGGTGAAGGGAATTGGCAGCTCAGATAGTGCCGCCGTTGGAGGAGAAGGAGATGACAAAGATCTTTTTGAAGACTTTGAGCTCTTTCTATTAGGAGCGTATGATTGCTAGTGCTCCCTCGAACTTTACCGAAATGGTAAACATGGGGATGAGGCTAGAAGAGGGAGTCCGTGAAGGACGGCTGTCCCACGATGATTCTTCGGCAAAGAAGTATGGAGGATTTGTCAGGAAGAAGGAAGGGGAGACTCATGTTGTTTATTCCCATAATAAAAGAAGGCCCTCTGTGAGGAGGAAAGAAGTGCGACCAATCGTCAACCAACACCAGGTGGCTCATATAGAACCTGCTTTCAGAGAAGCTCAACAACCACAATAACAACCTCGTTAACAACAACAGGCTTACCAGCCTCACAACAATAACAACAACACCAACAATTATGAGAGGAAAAGGGTGACTTTTGACCCGATTCCTATGACCTATGTTGAATTATATCCTTCCTTGATCGATAGGAAGTTGATAACTCCACATGATCCTCCTGCTGTGCCAGCCAACCCTCAATGGTGGTACAAGCCTGAACTCCATTGTGTGTATCATTCCGGTGCTCCCGGATATGATGTGGAAAATTGCTTTCCGTTGAAGACCAAGGTGCAAGACCTTGTGAGGAGTGGGATACTATTCTTTGAGGATGTAGGCCCAAATGTCAAGAAGAACCCATTGCCCGAGCATGGGAAGGCGGCTGTCAATATGGTTCAGGGATGCCCTGGCAAATATAAAGTCCTTTATGTGAATGATATAAGGCAGTCCCTGGTGGAGATGCATAGGCTGTTGTATGAGCACAGTCAGTATGAGCATGATCATGATAGGTGCCATGTGTGCACTGTTAATGAAAGAGGATGCCGTAAGATAAGAAAGGACATCCAAGAGATACTAGACCAAGGGATGATCGAGATACTTCAAAATCGTAATGAGGATGAAGTCGATGTTATTACCCCAGTGTTCAAAATTCCTGATCCTGTTGTCATTAAGTATGATGGCAACAAGAAGAAAGTGGTGCCAACTCTTGTGATAAAGCCAACGGGCCCTGTCCCGTACATGTCAGACAAAGCGGTTCCGTACCTTTACAATATTGTTATGCTGGAAGATGAGAAGGAGGTGCCGTTTCCCTCAACCTCTGTTATAAGCATATCCGATGTTAGTGGAGTGACCCGTAGTGGTCTTGTTTTCTCGGCTCAGCCGAAATCCCATGAAGACATCGTCAATCCTGCCGGTCCCGTGGGGACTTCGTCTTCTAATCATTCTTTTCCTGATGTGAAGGGTGTTGACCCTGTTGCTGTCAAAGTTGATAAAGCTCCTATCCCAGTTGGCCAGTATGGCATATTGAGAGAGGATGGTGATGAGATGTTAAGACTCATCAAGAGGAGCGAGTATAACGTTGTGAGCAGTTGCTTAAAACTCCATCAAAGATATTTGTCCTATCTTTGTTGATGAATTCAGAGAGGAACCGTGAAGTGTTACAAAGAGTGTTGGACGTGGCATATGTGGATCACGATGTCACAATCAAACAGTTTGATAGCATTGTTGCAAATATAACTGCCTGCAACAATTTGAGCTTCTGTGATGATGATCTTCCCGAGGAGGGAAAAGACCACAATTTGGCCTTACATATATCTATGAATTGTAAAGATGATGCCCTGTCCAATGTGTTGGTGGACACAGGGTCATCACTTAATGTATTGCCAAAGTCCACTCTCGCCAAACATTCATACCAGGGACCTCCCATAAGGCAAAGTGGAGTGGTAGTAAAAGCTTTTGATGGATCGCGCAAGACTGTGATCGGTGAATTAGACCTCCCGATCAATATTGGACCTAGTGATTTTCATATCACTTTCCAAGTTATGGACATACATCCTTCGTACAGCTGTTTACTTGGTAGACCATGGATTCACGAGGCAGGCGCTGTGACATCCACCTTACACCAAAAGTTGAAGTTCGTTAAGAACAAGAAGTTGGTGGTGATAGGGGGAGAGAAGGCTCTCTTGGTTAGCCATTTATCTTCCTTTTCCTACATTGATGCCGAGGATGAGGTTGGAACTCCATTCCAAGCCTTATCTATTACTGAGCCTCCTAGGAAAGGACTTTCTTCATTTGTCTCCTATAACGACACGAAGTTGGCCATTGAGCATGGCGCAACTACTAGTTTGGGGAAAATGATAAAGTTGGAAGATAATAAATCTTGGGCTGCTATAAGGTATTCTTCTGGTGTTTCTAATGATCTTGGGCTGTTTCAGAGTGGAGGTTTCATCCACACCATTGAAGATCAAGAAGTTGCTGCCATCATTGAAGAAGATGAAGAGGAATACCTCGACAACTTTGTTATACCCGGAGGGATCTGCAATAATTGGGTCGCTGTGGATGTTCCAACAGTTATCCATAAGTCAACGTAATATGTTCATTCTTGTTTAAAAACCCTTCTCCCATGCCAAAAGGAGAAGTGAAGACATTGTTGGCATAATTGATTAATACAATGATATTCATTCAATAATCACATGTTAAATGTTTGTTTTTCAAATTATTTTTCATTTTTTCTTTTCGCATGAAATTGGTGATCACCATAAAAACCCTAAAAAAGAGAATAAAATCAATTTTTTGCATCTGCATAACGATTTGCCTTGTTTGAATTCTGAAATCTCTTTTATACTCAAAATCATTATGCAGGTTAATCAAACCCATTGAACATAATGATCCAACATCATCTCCCAACTTTGAGTTCCCCGTATTTGAGGCAGAAGAAGATGATGTTGAATAGATTCCTGATGAGATTACCCGTCTGCTTGAGTACGAGGAGAAGATCATTCAGCCACATCTCGAGAATCTGGAAACAGTCAACTTGGGGTCTGAGGACTGCATTCGTGAAGTGAAGATTGGGGCAATCCTTGAAGAGTCTGTTAAGAAGGGGTTGATCGAGTTGCTACGAGAATATGTCGACGTCTTTGCATGGTCGTATAAAGACATGCCTGGTCTAGATACTGATATCGTGCAACATTTCTTGCCGTTGAAGCCTGAGTGTATGCCTGTGAAGCAAAAGCTTAGAAGAACTCATCCTGATATGGCAGTGAAGATTAAAGAAGAGGTTCAGAAGCAAATTAATGCGGGGTTTCTGGTGACTTCTACATATCCTCAATGGGTGGCCAATATTGTGCCTGTACCTAAGAAAGATGGAAAAGTCCGAATGTGCATGGATTACCGCGACTTGAATAAAGCTAGTCCGAAAGATGATTTTCCTCTACCAGACATTGATATGTTGGTAGACAATACAGCTAAATTCAATGTCTTTTCATTCATGGACGGATTTTCCGGTTATAATCAGATTAAAATGGCACTCGAGGATATGGAGAAGACAACATTCATCACACCTTGGGGAACATTCTGTTATCGAGTGATGCCCTTTCGGTTTGAAGAACGTAGGAGCCACGTATCAACGTGCTATGACTACCTTATTTCATGACATGATGCACAAGGAGATTGAGGTGTATGTCGACGATATGATTGCAAAGTCGAAAACGGAAGTTGAACATGTAGAACACTTGTTGAAGCTTTTCCAGCGTTTGAGGAAGTACAAACTCCGCTTGAATCCAAACAAGTGTACATTTGGAGTCCGTTCCGGCAAGTTATTGGGCTTTATTGTCAGCGAGAGAGGTATTGAAGTTGATCTTGCCAAGGTCAAAGCAATACAAGAGATGCCTGCGCCCAAAACTGAGAAGCAAGTCCGAGGTTTTCTTGGCCGCTTGAATTATATTTCGAGATTTATATCCCACATGACTGCCACATGTGCGCCTATATTCAAGCTCCTCCGGAAAGATTAGCGTAACGATTGGACCGAGGATTGCCAAAAGGCCTTTGACAGTATCAAAGAGTATTTGTCCGAGCCTCCGATTCTGTCTTCGCCTGTTGAAGGGAGACCATTGATTATGTACTTGACTGTGCTTGATGATTCCATGGGTTATGTCCTTGGCCAACAAGATGAATCAGGAAAGAAAGAATATGCAATATACTACTTGAGTAAGAAGTTCACCGACTGTGAGTCTCGGTACTCATTGCTTGAGAAGACATGTTGTGCTTTGGCTTGGGCCGCTAAGCGTTTACGCCAGTATATGTTGAATCATACAACTTGGTTGATATCTAAAATGGATCCGATCAAGTATATCTTTGAGAAGCCTGCATTAACTGGGAGGATTGCCTGTTGGCAGATGCTGTTATCTGAGTATGATATTGAGTATCGAACTCAAAAAGCTATTAAAGGTAGTATCTTGGCTGACCATTTGGCACATCAACCAATTGAAGATTATCAGTCAGTGCAATATGACTTCCCTGATGAGGAGATTTTGTATTTGAAGATGAAAGTTTGTGATGAGCCTACGCTCGATGAAGGGCCAGAGCCTGGTTCCCGATGGGGTATGGTGTTCGATGGTGCTATCAATCAGTATGGAAATGGTATTGGGGCAGTGATTATTACTCCTCAAGGCACACATTTTCCTTTTACAGCAAGGCTAACTTTCAAATGCATGAATAATATGGCGGAGTATGAGGCCTGTATTATGGGTTTGGAAGAGTGTATTGATCTAAGGATCAAACATCTTGATGTTTATGGCGATTCGGCCCTTGTTGTTAATCAGATTAAGGGTGAATGGGAGACGAATCAGCCTGACCTTATCCCATATAGAGATTATGCGAGGAGGATTTCAACTTTCTTTACTGAAGTTGACTTCCATCATATTCCTTGCTTCAATGATTGCTGTCAATTATTGGAATGAAGTCCCAAATATTACTGTGATGCGCTTGGATAGACCAACTCATGTGTTTGCAGTTGAGGAGGTGAAAGATGATAAGCCATGGTATTATGATATCAAGTGTTTTCTTCAAAGTCAGACTTACCCGCCTGGGGCATCTTTTAAAGATAAGAAGACTTTGAGGAGATTATATGGCAGTTTCTACCTTAATGGTGATGTGCTTTACAAGAGGAATTTTGACATGGTTCTGCTCAGATGCGTGGATAGACACGAAGCAGACTTGTTGATGACTGAAGTCCATGAGGGTTCATTTGGTACTCATTCCAATGGATATTCCATGTTGAAAAAGATGTTGAGAGCAGGCTACTATTGGATGACAATGGAGTCTGACTGCTGCAAATATGTGAAGAAATGCCACAAGTGTCAAATTTATGCGAACAAGTTTCATATTCCCCAAACACTTCTGAATGTTATTTCCTCACCATCGCCTTTCTCCATGTGGGGAATTGACATGATTGGCATGGTTGAGCCCAAGGCGTCAAACGGTCAACGTTTTATTCTCGTAGCCATTGATTACTTCACCAAGTGGGTTGAAGCGGCATCGTATGCAAAGTGACCATGCAGGTGGTTGTAAGGTTTATCAGGAACCAACTCATACGCCGATATGGTGTGGCAGACAAGATCATTACTGATAATGGATCTAACTTGAACAATAAGATGATGAAAGAGCTGTGTAGCAAATTCAAGATTGCACATCATAATTCTTCTCCCTATAGACCCAAGATGAATGGGGCTGTTGAAGCTACTAACAAGAACATTAAGAAGATTATTCAGAAGATGGTTGTTACGTACAAAGATTGGCATGACATGCTGCCATTTGCTTTGCATGGCTATCGCACGTCTGTCCACACTTCAACAGGGGAAACCCCTTTCTCCCTTGTATACGGCATGGAGGCTGTGCTCCCCGTAGAGGTCGAGATCCCATCAATGAGGGTCTTGATGGAAGCCAAGTTGACTGAGGCTGAATGGGTTCAGAGTCGTTATGACCAACTGAATTTGATTGAAGAGAAGAGATTAACTACCATGTGCCATGGTCAGTTGTATCAACAAAGAATGAAGAAAGCCTTTGATAAGAAGGTCAAGCCTCATGTGTTCCGAAAAGGTGACCTCGTACTCAAGAAAGTCTTGTCTTTCGCGCCCGATTCCAGGGGAAAGTGGACTCCAAACTATGAAGGTCCATACGTTGTTAAGAGAGCCTTTTCAGGCGGTGCTCTGTTGCTCACAACTATGGATGGGGAGGATTTCACTCGTCCTGTGAATTCAGATGCAGTCAAGAAATACTTCGCCTAAAAATAAAAACAGAATAGCTCTCTAAGTTGAAAACCCGAAAGGGCGGCTTAGGCAAAAATGAGCGTCTCGGTGGATTGAAAACCCGAAAGGACGATCCAGGCAAAAGTTAGAGACATAAAAAAATATAATATATATCCCGCTAGATTGAGTACCTCACCCTGGGGCAATCTAGGTAAAAATTAGGGATTTGGCAAGTAACTGCATCCTGACAAGACTTTGTTCTACAGCTATCGTCTGTCAAAGATTCTCGCTCAGTCATCATTAACTGAAGTTTCGAATACAGTGGATTCAGAGTTGGTGGAGAAACGGTCATTATGTTCAATGTAGCCCTTTTCCATGTATATCACCAATTTCAAATTTGTAAAGATCCATGGGGTCTCGCCATTTGCGGACTACCATTCTCTTAAACAAATTTGAGCCTTTATCCAATTCTTTGCACTCTTATTTGTTTATGTTTAACAAATGTTTGCATGTTTTAATTGATGATTATCATTGTTTTAAAAAAATAAAGTTTTCATGAATAAACTGTTTTAAACAAAGTAAACATTCACAATGACTGAAACGATAATTCAAATTTCCTCAGTGCTTTCCCAAGGATAGTACGATCATCAAAGGGTAAGACATTTGTTCATATTCTGGAATTCTTATATCCTCTTCCTCTTCATCAGCTTTCAAGTTGTCTCCCTAGCTAGCGCAGAAAGATTAGTACATCATCAACTTCACAGAGAGTCTGGTATGAGAAGTTCCCATTGATGGCAGTGGATTGATCGGTCTTTTGGATTGCTTTCCCCTAGTTGGATTTTCATCTAACGCATTCCCGGTAGTTTGTTTGTGTATACATACTTGTTTCTCCCGCGGAGTTTTAGCAATTCATGATTTGGTATTTGGTTGATCTGTGAATGGTCCCTCTTGTTCTGAGTTTTTGCCTCGATCTCTTAGAGATGTGTATCCCTCTATATCAGGCACTGGCATTTGTTTTATCATTTGTATGGTTGTCATCCCTTGTGTGGATTGACCTAAAATCCCTTATAGATTGATAAAAGTTGATATGCTTTGAGTTGAGAATATTCCTTGTCTCACTATCCTGACTTTCTACTCACGAGGAAGTTTGTCTTTCCCCAGCATGAGTAAGAATCTCCAACGCAGTAAGCATGTGTTCCCTGCAGAGCTATCTTTCCAGATATTTGTCTTCTCAGTAGGAAGTTGCCTAATGCATTTGATGGAAGGCTTAATTCCCATTTCATTTATTTTGAAAAGAGATACCCCCGGTATGTCGCTTGTTGATGAGGATTCATTTCCAATTTCTTCAGCAAGGGTAGTTTCCTCAAGAACGTTTACAACTTGTCCCCAGTAGGGTTTCCAGATCAGATTTTGATGTTTGTATCTCCTCCGAGTCTGAAGATTTCTTCTAGCATTAAGAGCTGGTGGTGAAGATGTTCATTTCCTTCCCTAGTGGAGCAAAAAGCTATTTCCCCCTTTACAGAGTTTCCTCTCCGGTAGATAGAAGGGAGTGTTTTGATTGATGTACATCCGACTGGTGGTTGTTCCCCACGGAGTTCCACATCATTCCTTGATAAGCTTCCCCAATAGAGTTTCTTCTCTGGGGGATCTGATTGTTATTTAACTACCTGTCCCCGAAAGAGTTGATGGAAACTCCCCGACAGATTTTCTGCATCTTCCTTATGTCAGGATCGTTGGCTCCTGGAAGACTTCTCCTGTGCAGAGTGTTACCTTCTGCAGTTAGAAACTTTGACTTTGCCTATTCCCAGCTGTGGTCAAGTTTTCCCTTGTTTACTCTTATTCCAGAGATAATCCCCATCAGAGTTGAGTTCTCTGTTTTGGATCATTTTTTCTTTCGCTGCTCTTGAATACATCTTCTTTGTATCCTCTGCGAGTGTAGCTTTGGGATAGGGTTTGATGTCCCCGATGATTTATTTTCATCCTTCTCGGGTTATTCCCAAGCTGATTTATCCAGTGGGCTCCGCCCTTCTTGTCGAGACGCTGTGCCGAGTGTCTGTTCGTGATTCTTGGACTTGTTTGTGTTAGATATGTCTGTTTGTCAGCATTAATCATACACAAATCATGCATATACATGCGTAATCATAGCATTCAGATATTCATGATTGCATTCTTTGCCATATATCTTTGCTTGTTATCTCCTGCTATTGGTGAAATGTTCTTCTCCAAGCAGATGTTGGTGTCTGATCTCTCCACATAGAGTCAGCCCCATAGGCAGAAAGTGTCTATCTTTCCTTCTTTATTCCCCACTGAGTTATATCCTCATGGATGATTATTGTTTCAGTTTCCTCCCCAGTTGTGTATCGGGATGGAATTACTCCCCTGAGTTATATCCTCATCGGGTTGAGTCTTGTTTGATTGTGTCTTTCTAGTTTGTTCCTACATTGATATTCCTTTCTTGTTATCCCCTGTAGTTCCCCGTGGTTCAGTTGTTCAATTGCTCAGTAACTAGTAATTCTTCACCCTTTCCCCAGCGAATTCTGTGGCCTTCTACCCAATAACTGGTAGTTGTAAGGCCTATTTCTGTGGTTTTCTACCCAGTAACCGGTAGATGTAATCCCCTCTTTGTTGGTTATCTTTACCCAGTAATCGGTATTGATATTCCTTCATTTTGAGTATACCACCTAGTAACCGGTGATATATCTCTTGGATAATTGCTTTTGTCATGAAATTTGTCCCTGGCGAGTCATCTTTCATTTACCCTTGTTTGGTAATGATTGTTTCTCCTTCTGATTGGTCATCATTTTATACCCAGTAACCGGTATCCTGATGTCCTTTCTTTTTGGTCGATTTATCCTTAATTAACCCAGTAACCGGTTGTGAATAATCTTCCATGCGAGTATGTTATCTATGTTTTTACCCATATAACGGTAGTAGATAATATATCTCATGCGCTCTTCAGTCAAAGTCTTTTTCTTCCCCAGTCGAGTAAGATTCGTATTTCCTTGTGGAATCGAGTGTCCATCCTGTAAGTCGAGTTTGCTTTTTCAGCCCTCCTTTTGGATGATGAGTGTCTTGGATATGTTCCCAATTCACGCCTGGTGGGTCACGTATTATATACCCAATAACCGGTATCCCTGGTGTTCCTTCCTTCTGCTCCCTATTATGACTTTTTATCCCCTGTGGAGTCAGATTTTCCTGAGTTGAGATGTGCCTTTTGGGTCCTCCTCAGATGTTTTGGATGATTGATATCTCTCACCCTTATACTGGTCTTAGATATTCTTTCTCCCGGAGCGTGTTTTTCTCTCACCCAGTAACCGGTGTTTTGATAACATGCCTCTCTTTGAGTTTATTACCCAGTAACCGATAATATCTCGTTGTTTCTTCCTCAGCTGAGTCCTACGTGGACATCCCCGTTTGAGTCCGGATTTTTCATCCGATGTATCCTTTGTGGATAGTTTTGTTGTATTGGCATGTTCCCCAATACATGCATCTTTGCGTCAGCTCGAGTCTTTCCATCGATTTATTTTCGTGGAATCCCTTCGTGTCTCCCAGCAAGTTTTCATGTCGTGACCTGCTCACGCATTTTTACCTTACTTCCCCCAAAGTCTCTATCTCCCTAGTGAGTGTGTTACTCCTATGGATTTTTCAGTTTCTCCCGATTTCTTTTCCTTTGTGGTAATTATTCACCATGAAGATTTTCTTTTTGCAAACATACATTTGCATCATGAGGTCTCTGAGGGACCAAAATTCATCTCTTTGCTGTTATTTAAGCTCATTTTATCTCGTTGAGATGAAGATTTTAACCTTCATATCTCCAGCTAGAATGACCTTAAATAGGGGCATCTGTAAGACCCTAATTTTGACCCTAAGATCCCTCATGGCATCATGTTATTGCACAAGTGCATTGCCTCAAGGATCATAGCATGTTTGACTCCTTAATCCTAGGGTTGGGACTTGTCTGAGTGTTTTGAGACCACCAAGCATGCTTGTATTGTATTTTATTTATTTTCTTATTTGATTACTAACCAAAAGCACAAAAAATATGTCAATAACTCTTTTGTTTTGAAGCTCAAGTGATCATGCGCTCCACAATGCTCCTAGGAGGCTCCTAAGCCCAATGCAATGGCTAGATGAAGATGAGAAAAAGCATGACAATGGTCCACAAAGTTCCTAATCATAATATATGCTTCCCAAGTATCTCAATTTTCCAATTTGATCAAGATAACCCAAAGGGCTTGAAGATTGTTTCCCAAGGAAACCCTAATTTCATTGTGCTTTGACTGTGCCTGCCCATGAAGCAATCTCAACCTATGATCAAATTTAATCTAGTGAAGTTCTTTCATTTATTATTTCATGCATATATGATCCTATTTGAGGCCCCTCAATCATTTATTCATCAAGATTGGAAGTTTGGCCTTGAAAACTTGACCAGTCAAGTCATCTGACTAAGCTGAGGTCCAATGAGCTATAATTTTTGATGTGTTTGCCAAATGAAGATGACCCCAAAAGAAAACCTGTTCCTCAGTACCATATCAACAACTTTCATGTTCATCAAAAATCCATTTGAAACTTAGAAGGTCATCATTAATTTCAAAAAATTATAGGTCATTTTGACTGAAACCCTAATTTTGGGTCAACTTACCAAGTGCATAACTTTCTCCATTTTTATGGTTTTGAGGTGAGACCAAAGGAATTGGAAAGCTTGAGATGTCTACTTAAAATGTTATGTTGGACAAAATTTCATAATCTTAAAATAAATACATGTGATAATGCAAAACATTATAGGTCATCTTGGACCTAATCCATTGAATTTGAAAAAGTACCCAACTTCAAATGCATATAACTTTGTCATAGAAAATCCAAATGATTCACACTTTGAGTCTATATTGACTATCTTGAAAGGATATACAACTTTGATTTTGATGATATTTTCATTTGAAGCTTGTATCATGAAGACAGAGGGGTTTGATCAAGCTCACTTTTGGTGAACTTTTTCAAAATGATTTGAACATGTTTTGTACTTGAATTTTCCCAGCCAGTTTTGATCAATTTTCACATGCCAAATGATTTTTTTCCCAACATGACTTTTGTTCCTTATTTCAAGAGATTTCTAACCATTACTCACAATAGTCCTTAGGGTCTACCATTTGTGAGTTTCAAATTTATTTTCATTGATGTGTATTTTTGATATTTCATGATATAACTTGGTATGAAAACATTCTCCATCCAATGTGCACATCCAAATCCCTTTCATGTGAACTCCGTAATCTTTTGCAGTCATTCATGGGCCTTTCCCACGCCCACAAAGGCTCATGCAATCAAATTTCAAATTCTCATGCACATGAACAAAGCGTGTGATCGACCACATTCAGCTATAAATAAACAATTCATGAGCTTCATTTCACAACCTTTTGGAGATCCTAAGTGCTGCAGAGCTGAAACCATAGCCCTCACCAAAGGAATCACTAACTTTTTTTTCCAGATTTTCGAGCTTGAAATTCAGTATCATTAGCTGAGTTTTAAAGCCAGATTCCTTAGCCAATCACTTCCATTACATTCATAGATCAAGAAGGAGCAAGGATTTTGGAGAATTCGTGGCCAGAAGTTCATCAATTTGAAGGTATCAACTCAAACTTTTTGGATCTGAATCTCCTAATTCAATGTAGTTTGCTTGTGTTTCTGTGGTTTTCTGAAGTCCTCATACTTGAGGCAAGCCATTGGTGCTTTCAATTTTCCATTTCATAAGCAATCCGTGTGGACACCATGACTTTCTCCTTCATATTTCTCTCAATATTGGAAGAGTGAAGGAAATCCAATGGTACAGTGATGATCTACATCACAAGAGCTTTATTCTCATGGCCTTGTTTTTCATTTTCATTAAGTTTCATTTCTCTGCAAATGTGGCCGGAGTTTGTGAGTCTGGCCGGAGAAGACGGTGGTTTCCACCACCACCACCACCACCACCACCACGTGTACTTGCTCCTGGCCATTGGATCTTGCTTCCACGATCTAATCTTGTTCATTCATTTTAATTACCTCATTTAATTGGACTTTTTGAAGTTGCTTTGAATTGAATTTGAGGTTCAACCTTATTTGTTTATTTTTTATTTGTATTTTCTTTTAATTCAAAAAATACAAAAAAAATATTATTGACTTCTTGACTTGTTATATTCATTTCTCTTCTGTTTGGTGTTGATTGAGGTTGAATTGATTCAACTTTTATCAAATTCATCGAATCTTGTGGTTTGAAATCCTTAAGGATCATCACCTAGAAAGATGAATGAATTTTATCAAGGATGAGTTATCCCTTGATCAATTGGGATTGTTGGTTGACTTCTTACCCCATCCCTTTCATATTCATCCCTTTCTTTCCATCAATGACCAATGAGTTAAAGTTTTAAGGTTGGACTTGACAAATAAGAAGTTTAACCTTCTTTGATCCAAACCAAACTCAACTTGATCCATGATCAAGTGAGTTATTTTGTGTCAAAGATAGGTTACTTATTGGTCAAGCAAATAACTAAAAGTCAATACAAGACCCTTCCCCCCTTTGTTTGGCATGGCAAGTTTATGGAGCTTGGCTTACTAGTCATGACCTCTAACTGGTGTTCTTTGCCTATATTCTTATTTACCGGCCTCAGATAGGTGTGACTACTACACTAGTCCACTTACGATTACTTAACATAGCACTACATTGTCTTATCACAAGCTAACATAACCTTACTAACTACTAACTTTAATTTGAGCTTTTAAATTCTTGTGATTTACTTTTAATATCATTTATTTCTTGCTCATTATTCATCTTGCTTTTCATCTTTGGTCACTTGAGCATATATTTTATGTTTATGTCATTTTTCTTTTGCTCATTTGAGCCCATTATTGTATATAAATATATGGCTACTTTGTGTTGTTTGTGTTTGTTTTGATGTGAACCAAAATGCAAAAGAAGAAAGGACTTAGAATTAGGATTTACCCATGCTTAAAGGAGTTCAAGAGCAACTAGGCCTCATGCCTTTAGAATGCAAAATTTGTTGAAGAGCAACTAGGCCTCATGCCTTTAGAATGCAAAATTTGTTGAAGAGCAACTAGGCCTCATGCCTTTAGAATGCTAAAACTCAAAGTTGATCTCAAAGGACTTCTCCTCAAACTTATTCTTTGTCCATTCCCTTTATTGTGTTGTGAGCTTTTTGATGTGTGTTTTTGTGTGATAGGGATCCCATCTTGAGATTGTGAAAAGAGGACCATTGTCATGAGTAGCCAAGTTAAGAGCCAAGACAAATGGAGATCCTAGGAGCTTGAATTCAATCATTGATTTCTTGTTTTTGTTCTAAGTCCAAACGAAAGGAGCATCTTGAGTCATCTCTATGACTTAAGGAAAGGAACTCCAAGGGTTTTCTCTCCCCTCTTATCTTTGTATGCTTTAGGAATAGCCCTTCTTTCTTCTCCCCCCACTCTAACCAAGCCAAAAAATCATTTTCAAACTTTGACTTTATTTCAAATTAGAAACCTAGGCCTTAGGCCTTTGACCTTTCAAAACCATTTTCATAAATACTCATTGTAAATAAATTTTAATCCAACTTTGACTTCATTTTGTAAATAAATCTAACTTGTAAATATAACCCATTTCAAGTTGTTTTGTGGCTCCAATGGCCACTTGTTAAAACCTTTTCAAAAACATTAGTAATAGGTTTGAGTTAACATAGTGGTTGATGTAAACTCACATCATCCTTAATGTTGGATTATAAGCCTTCCATGCTTATTATAGGGTTAACCCCTCACTAGCATGTTGAAGCCTTCCTCACATGGTGGATTGTTGGTTTAGGTTGAGTTTTCCCCCTTTGATAACAAAAGACCTTAAGGCTTTTGATTAAAATCAATTCACCGATCTTTGAGATTTCTACCCCGAACTACGAGGTTTTCATCCTCCTTTGTGATGGTACGTAGGCAATGGGTTCATCCATTCAAACAACAAAATTTGTAAATATAATCTCTTCTCTTCTCATCCCTCAAATCTTTTGCACAAATCTTTTCTCAAATACCAACCTACAACACATATTTGTAAAAAGGGGTTCCCTTAGAGTACTAAGGATGTTTTGGGTGCGTAAAACCTTCCCATTTCATAACCAACCCCCTTACCTAGATCTCTGACATTTTTATTAGTTTTTTATTTGAAAAACTTCTTACTTGGCTTTTGTTCACTTTTTAGCCTTTCCTTTGGACAAATAAAAGTGCGGTGGCGACTCGAATTGTATGTTGACTTTTGGTTTAGTCAATAAACTTAAAGGTAACGAAAACCCCGCTACACTCGTCCCCGTGCGATTGAAACTCTTTTCAAAAAGAACACTATTCAATCCTTTCTAACGCGCATAACAAACTAGTGCTTAAGCCTCCGCCGAGAGTAGACAAGCTATTGTTTAGCCTTTAGAACATAATCTAAATAGTTGTTCATTAAAAGACATCAACAAACCTTAGTTCCCCGAACTACGAATGCTCTGATTTCCTTATTGCACTATAAGGATACGTAGGCACGAGATTGCGTGATCATAGTGAGCACACTAATAAAAAACCTCCATTTCCCCTTTATGAGGTTTCCATCCATCTCTATTTTTAATCCTTTATTCACTCGAAGAAAACAAATAACATTAGCTAACATTCAAATCTCAAATTAAACTAAAAGGTTCCCGTTGAGCACAACGGACGTGAGGAGTGTTAATACCTTCCCCTTGCATAATCGACTCCCGAACTCGAATATGGTTGCGACGACCATCATTCTATTTTTAAAGGTTTTATCGTTATTTTCCTATTCCTTTATTAGGATAAATAAAGTTCAGTAGCGACTATGTTCGAATCATTTTTTTCCACGACCATCGCGTGACATCGTATTTTTCGAGATGCGACACACACCACAAAAGAACCACTATCCATAATAGGGAGAATTGGACTTATGATTTAGAGGCCCAAGCAGAGACACCAACCAAACCTACCACCCCTCCTACCCATGAGTATCACCCTACACCCCTCTCAAATAGGATCACGATCTTTTCCTCTAATGTCAAAATACAAAGGCGTAACATTGACTATGGCCTAATGCCATGAGCTGGGAGATGGCTGCCCTTCGTGAAGAACTTACTGACCTTACTTTGCAGATAGAAGTGGCTAATTCCACTCATACTGAAGAAATAAATTCTTACCAGGATATTTATAGTCTTCGATGCCAGGTCGTAGAAGCTCGGGCGTCCTGTCCACATCAGACTTAGGATCGATCGTGTAGGTCTATTTAATAGACTCTCCACCGGTCTCCTTCACACCTAATACATTAAAGCATTGAGGCCACTTCTTAGATTATGTGTGGGGGAAAATTTATATCTCACCGTCTTTAGATTCATTTTTTTTGTCGCAATTAGATTTAATTTTCCATCATTAGATTTACTTCACCGTCCATTATATTCATTCCATTTTTTTTCGTTATTAACATTAATTTTTCAAGAATATTTTCATCTTTACTCTCCATAAGCGGGATAGAAGCAGAAAAATCACATTTTCCCCATTTTCAACCTATCTTCTTCTTCCCAAACCCATTTTCTTCTACCATTAACTCACATAGAAACCCCACTCACTCACATTTACTCTCCATAACTTCAATTCCCACTACCTTCCCCATAAATCTACAAATTCCTCAACCTCAAATGCCTCATTCTCACACCTTCACCAAAATACTTCACTCTTCCACAAAACCAAGAAAAATGGAAATATCATTTTTCGACAAGGAAGGGATGACACCAAGCAAAGGAAGAAGTACAAAGATTTGATAAGCCATGACATTTTCTCCACGAGGTATGTCGATGACGCTTACTTGCACAGGCTATGGATTTACAATAGTGTCTATTATTTGGTAGAAATGTTAGGATTGCAAAAATCTATTTGAACATAGAGACCACACTTACATGAATCCGACACGGGAGTTTTTAAGCTCACTTATCTACTCTATTAATTCAAACACAGCAAGCACTGCATGCACACTTAAATTTCGTATTTTTAATGTCGAATATGAGTATACTACTGATCAGATTGCAAAGTTGTTAAGTTTTCCCCATGGGGAAGGTGTTCCATGTGAAGCACCAAAAGAAACTAATTGGGCATTTGAGGCAGGTACATTTTGGCAAGAATTAACAGGTTTTTCAACAAGCACATTTGAGGGAAACTTTGCATCAGAAATTCATAACCCGACCATCTGTGTCTTTTGCCAAATGTTGGCAGATACTGTTTTTGGCCGGGAGTACACAAATAAGTTGAATGCCAAAGAAATTTCTATCTACAAGTTGCACTCACATAGAAACCATCAAACTCGGCTCCATTCATGATGGCCCACATGTGTGCAGTTTTGAAAAAGAAAGGAGCCATTTGTTTTGGAGGATTTATTACCTCCCTTGCACGTGCTCTAGGGCTCGATCAGGAACTTGCTACTTTAGAACCTCTACCACCATGCATCATTGACCTACAATTCCTCATAAAACAACGGTAGTGTAAAGTTATGAAGGAATGAGGATACCACCTCATGGGTCATAACAAAGAAATAGAGAGTGTTGTTTTACCTTATCCTGATCGTACCAACGTATGAAGGAGAGAAAATTGGACTTATGATTTGCATGCCCCAGCCACTAACCAGGTATCCCAAAACATCCCTCAGAATGATACAACTGATGATGATACCGATGAAGAGTATGATCGGAGAAACTTGTCTCTCGTTCATCACCCCCTCCCCCATATTTTTCACCTGCAGACACTACACATGGTCCTTCTAACCCTTTTACAAGTACCTCCTATTGTTTCTATCATGATGAAGATATGTTGCAAGAACTGAGAGCTTGTGAGAAGGAGCGTGATGGCTTATTTTACGCCATGTATGAGCAACCACAAGATATGATGGAGTTCATGTGGGAATCACAGTGCCAAACAGACCGCACCCTATGATCCGTGTTGGAAGTCCAAGCAACCATGGCAGCCCAACATATGTGTCTGCAAGCTTTACATGAACGTAATTTTGTTCGCGTGCAAGCTAACCAGGCGTCTATAATAGGTAACCTCCAAAGTCTATAGGCGTTCAACACCTCGTTGTCGGCATGAGTTCAGCAACTCCAGATATCACAGAGTTCACGCCACCGGAGCAGGAGTTGTCATCCACGGAATCAGGACCATACAAGATAGGGCAGTAGAGGGCATCAGTAGTAGATTATCCAGGTTTTACCATTGCTTTTTCACCTTTTATTGAAACATTGGGGACAATGTTCGGTTTAAGTATGGGAGAGGAACCTTACTGTTTTCATTTTTTTTATTTTTAGCTAGATTTACTATTTTAGTATGATTGCTTAGGATTTCATTCACTAGTTTAATTTGTATGTTGTGTTATTTCATGTGTTGTTGAGTCTTTATGCATGGTTTTATGCTTTTTCTTAATTCTTCCATTTCTTGAGCCATACCAAAAAAATTGAAAAAGAAAACAGGTGTTCATTTTGAAATTTTCGGCTATTAGACAAGTTAAGGATATGTTGTAGAGACTTGGGAAAACTCCCAAAAGAGCAGTATCGTCTTAACACCGTAAGTCTCCTAATTATAGAAATCAATTTGAATACTTGTTATGCCATGGCCCTGAAATCTCACCCCTAAATGAGTCTTTAAGTAGTTTATCTTAGCAGCCATCACCATTTGAATTACCATTGAGTAAGCGGACCGATGCAAATAGGTGAAAGGTCTTGTGCTAAAGAAAGAAAAAGAAACGGGAATCCGCCTTCTAAGTTAGGTGTCTCTCACCCGGTCATTTAGCCTAACGTCTTTGAAACCTCTGAGAATATTGCATATTCATCGACATAAAATGGATCATGGTCACTAACATGTTTGTTTTCCATGTGTGTATAGATAACGAGCTTAATGTGATTGCGCCTGAATGAAAAATGGCGGAAGGTAGGTGATTAAATTAGGCCTTAGCATAACGACATTGTGCGTTGGTTTGTATAGGAAGGAGATTTATGACCGCAAATGCGGAATGTGTTACTACGATACACTTAGTTTGTGAGTTAGTACCTATCAATATAACCTTGAGCGAATTAGACTCTTTAGCCTGAAATAAATTCCTGAGTGACATTGTTTTTCTTCTTATGAGCATGAATATTTTCTTGAGGACAAGAAATGGTTTAAGTGTGGGAGATTTTTATAACATCATAACACACTGCATATTTGGCTCGATTTGCACATGTTTTATTGTCGTTTTGTTTTCATTTCTAGTATTATGTTGGTATTTTGTATGTATTCCAGGTACTTAATCATGTGAGATCCGTACACGAAGAAACGAGGCAAATCATATGAAAAACGGAGAAAAATGTGTATTTTGTACCCACGACGTCCAACATGGCGTTCGCCATGGAGGTAACCATGAAGTGGCTTACGTGTCCCATGACCTAACGGTCACAAAGACCGAGTCTCTGCATTTTATGAAGGTGCAGTTTGCCACAAGGGGTATGGTGGTTGATATCCCCTATAAAATCGAAGCGGTCAAACCAGTTGAAGCATTCTTCCCCACTTCCCCCATTTTTTTCACACACGAATCCAACAATTATGACTTGGTTTCTAGGGATTTGTAACACTATAAATAGTGGTTGAAACTCACTTTTAAGAGGATCCAAGCTTATTACAACTTAAGCCATATATTTATATTTCTGAGAGCTTTAATTCTTCACATCGGAGGATTATTTAATTGTGGTTCTTATTGAGTTTGAAGCACTTTATTTTATAACATTAATCTTGCCAACATTACTTTCCTGTTCAGGTTTTCCTTCAATTTATTCTTGTACCAGATTCAAGACCCCGTTTGAAGCAAGTTCTTATTATTATCAGTAATTTATTTATTTTGTCTATTTATTTTTCATGCTTGTTAATTGAATCGTCTGATATGTTTAATTCTAATTTTCATTCCATAGCTTTATTGTTCACTATGACCATGTCCAGCTAATCTACTAGTGTTGGAGTGTGAGGACCGTCGATTCGATGATACTCAGTCTGTTATTTCTTTCGGATTACTATTAGGGTTGTTTTGGTTTTTATCTCAATTTTTTGGAAATTAAACTGATCAGTTACTACGAGAGTAGAACCGTAGATACCTCGGGTAAGATCGAAAGCCATTCGGTACTTAAGATAAAATTGTTAAGTTTTTGATTAAACAAACACCGCGAGAGGACTTTGTTAATTAATTAGGAGAATTTGATATTTCTAGAAGGTGATTTTAAAACTATTCTTGAACGTGTTTATAAGTTTAGAATCTGGTTATTCGAGTGAAAGCCAGGAACCCTTTAAAGTTAAATTTTCCAACCAAAACCACTTTTTAACTAAGTAATGGAATATAATTTCTAAAAAGCGTTTTCACTACTTTAACAAAAAGTGCACCGGACATACGAGAGTGGACGATATAAATTAGAGAGTAAAACCCGGTTTCGAATACGTGAGAGCGACGGTTCCTTTTGAATTAATTCTTTTACAAGGAAGGAAACATTGCCCCGTAAGTAGTTCTACTTAGAAATAATAATAGTATTGTTGAACGATGAGAGCCACATTCCAGTATTACATTTCTGAATTCATTCAAGTCTATTATTTTTACTTTGTTTTTCCTATTCCAATTCCTTTACGATCGCCTTAGATAAACACCATAGCAATAGAAAATGATAGATTGACCACTAGGTCTCTGTGGGTTCGATAACCTTTTATATTACTCTGATACACTCCGTATACTTGCGAAAAGCACCCATCAAACATTGATATTGTGTAATTGATTACACCTAGGTGTATTTTGAAAATTTTAAAACAAAAATCCAGTCAAAAGTCACATTACTTAACTTCCCTCTCTATTAAAGGATGCAACACCCCTTTCCTATAAAACCCTATCAGTCTCCATCTTGTTTCATCTTCATCAACTCTCTTTCCCAAAATTTGTGTGGCCCCTTTCGACAAAATCTCCATCAAATTTCATCCTTTATTTATCAACATCCATGGATTCTCAAAGAAAAGGCAAGGGAAAAGCTTAATCTTCCAACACCTCTAAGAGCAAGCAAGTTTCTTAGGGTATCTCAAGGTTACTATCATCCAAGGATAAAAGGACAAGGTTTATGGAACATTTCCATGAGAAGAAATTGATTCCTCCCAAATTTGATGATTTGACTTAATTCAATCCTACTCATTTTTCATTTCCGGATCTATCTAAATATCAATGAATGGAAAATTTTATTTTTGACCATGGAACCTATTATCCTGATTTAGTGAGAGTATTTTATAGTAATATGATTTTGAAGTACTCAAAATTGAATTCCTATGTTAAGGGTGTTACTATATCTTTGACCCCTTAAGAACTTGGTGAATGTTTGGGAATTTTATTTGTTGGCGAGAGACATACAGGAAGATTTTGTTCCCTCTTGGGAAAAAAATAGAAAGAATTTTTTTTATTAAGCATAATTCGCTTCTCTGAAATTGAAATTTACAACAAGAGAAAGCGTGTTAGTGGTGTCATTCATGGATACCCTATTTTGTCTGCCGAAAATCTGTCAATTGATGACAGGATGATTCATTATTTTGTGTGTTATATGATAGTTCCAAAATACCCAAATCATTCTCAGATAACCTAATTAGAAATGATGTTATTGTATGCAATTAAGAAAAATATACCAGTTAATTGGGCTTTTGTCATCATGCACTTTATGCTTGCACATGATGAGAAATATGGAAGAATGCCTTATGCTAGGATCCTCACAAAAATATTCAAGTACTTTAATGTGGACATCTACAATGAACTCAATGTGAAAATGAATTCCAATGATTATGAGATCAACATTAAAATTATCAACAACAAAATGGATGTTCCCTATGTTTCAATTGCAAGAACCTTCAAATATTTGGATGAAGAATCAGTTGAAACTTCTCAAGAATCTGGCGTAACCAACCAAATGCTTATGAATTACACGGTCCAATAATTTGGAAGTATTCATCATGAGTTGGTCAGGCTTACTGAAAGAGTGAGGCATTTGGAAGGCTTTCAAAAAGGAAATAATGATAGAAATATGAAGGAGGACTGAATTTGATTCGATGTTATCTTATGTTTCATTTAGCTTTCTTTTTTAAAACTTTGTTTATTTATGGTTTATTGGTTTATGTAACTTTAAGACGTATTTTAAATTCTGCTGAAGTTTCATTATGCATGGTTATTTTGGTTTCATATTTGGTCATAATTTGGTTTTATGAATGAATGTGTGAATGTGTATGTATGAATGAATGCTTGTATGTTTGGTTTACTATTATTTCACTCATCTTTCCCTTCTTTTTGATAATGTCAAAAGGGGGATAAGGATGTATGTTGTGTGTTTTTTCTTGTCTCAAATTAAAAGGTATTCAAAAAGGCTTTGAGGACATAGAATTCAAGGATTCAAAATTTAAGGGGAGACATACAACTTAGGGGGAGCTTTATCAAAAACATAAACATCTCTCAAATTTTCATCATAAAAAGGGGGATATTGTAAAGACGAGTTCAACTTGAAATATGATTTTGAGGAAGACAAATCACTATCAAAATATGGATTAAGATCTCAATCAAGACTCAAGAAAAGGTCAAGCTTGCAAAGCCTAAGATTATTTATATTTCAAATGGAATTGATCATTAAGTAAGGTATACAATATCAATTCATTTTGTGTAAAACTTTAGGTGCTAAAAAATCTCCATCTCATCTTCTTTAAAGATTTTCCAAACATTCATACATCATACACTATCAAGACGTAACTTTTAAAAGGCAAAATTTCAAAAATTTCAATAGTTTAATCGGTTACACATATTCTTTTCCTGAAAAAACATAACTGTTTCAAGGGTGGTAATCGGTTACACTAAAAGTGTAATCAATTACACCTGCAAAAAATGTGAAAAGTTTGAACCATTATGACATCTATTTATTTCAATTTTTCATGAATCTTTCCCAAACTTTTTCTTCAAATATTAGAGGTATCATCGGATGTATTTAATCCGAAATATATCATATTTTAAACCTACCTCTTTCACTTAAATATTCAAAGAATTCAATCAATTTCAAGTGTTCAATCACAAACTTCATTGAAACTTTTTGTTGGTTAATTTTTATTTATCATAGAAATGTTTCATCAAACCTTAAGTACTTGAGTTTTATATAATTGTGATTTGTTTATTTGAAAGGGAAGATGAAATTTTTGAATTTTGGAAAGAGTTCAAAATCATTATTACTTAAATACATTTTTATTTTATTGTTGTAACTTGTTAACCAAGGTGTGGTGACAAGCAAGTATAAAAGAAAGTTGTGTGCTTTCTCTAAGTTTTGTGAAAAAGAAAGTGGTGTGCTTTCTTTCTTGCCTAAGAATATTATAAGAGGATCTTGGAGTGAGGCATATACAATGATCTAACAAATTGAAAAATCCTTCAATGTGTGATGGTACTAGATGTACCCTTGTTATAAGGGTAAGTATGAAATATCCTTGTGTCTTTTACTTTCTTGCACTTTATTTTTTTCTACATTTTCATTCATAGTTCTTACACTTATTTACGAAAAAATAAAAAAGGGAAGAATCATTGCTTAAACATGAAAATTCCATAAACATAACTCACCCCCCCCCCCCCTTTAGGTTGCACTCTATAGTTAAAGAACTTTTCAAACAAAAAAAGAAAAACATCAAATATTTCTCTCTTATCTAATAGGCGCATATGAATCCCAACAAAACAAAGATTCCTGTAGCCTAGCCACATTACAATAAAAAACAAAGACCTTAGTGATCCATGATTGGCTCATATCTTGTGGTATTTCTTAGATGAAGTGAAAATTATTTCTATAGTTGATGCATGATATGATAATTGAGGGAAACATTAACCCATTTGAGTGATACACAATTAAACAATGATTCTTATGAAGAATTGGTTGTTGATCTGATCATATTTTAATCATACTTTGGTAAAAAAATATGTTTTATCTTCATGATATAGTTTATGGATGCTTATAATGTTAATTATGATTTTGCATTTGAAGAAAAATCATGTCACACTTCAAAATGTTTTCAAAAACTTCTTGATCTAGTCTTGAGACCTTTCATGATCATTACATAATAACTTTTATGAACCATTTATATTGATTTTTTAGGACAAATAATAATATAAGTTCGGGAGAGTTAATAAGTGCTCAAAATACATAAAATCATAAGCACTTATCAACTTCTTTTTCAAGTAATAAATGAAAAACCCTCAATTTATTATGAAAACATAATAAAATGCTTGTGTATACTTTCTAATTATGTATTTATCAAAGACAAGAAAAGGGACCTAATAAAACACCAAAGTCAGACAAAACATATCACTTAGCATCAAGGCTCGCTTATCAAAGGACCATACCTCGATAAGAGAGACATAGGCATCAAATGGCCGAGCAAATATCAATTGTTGGTGTAAGTCCTAGAGGCCAATACTTTTGATACTTGTATCAAATTATTTATTAATAATAAAAGGCTTTTTCTTTATTATGTTTGTTTAATAAAGTCCCTAGAATAGCTAGTCCGTTTAATGTATCAAGTGTGACTTAATCATGAGATCCCATTAAACATAAGAATATTATTCTTAAAGTATCTGTAGTCGAGCTTTATTGTCAAGTGGAATAACATTACAGCATTAAGATTATTATGTATATAGACTGATGATCACATCTCATGGATCATGGATAAGGAGTTATCAAGTCTTAAACATAGGCATGAATATTAGGAATAATATTTATGCTAGATTGACCTTATATGAGAATACTACATAGAATGTTATGCAAAGTGTCATAAGTTATTCTCATGGTGATAGTGGTGTATACCACCCTTCGACCTGAAACCACTATGGACCCTAGATGTAGAGCCGAGTGCTTTATTGCTGATCAAACATTGTCCATAACTGGATGACCATAAAGACAGTTGATGGATACTCCATGAAGCATGATGAGGAACATGAGTGACCTAGATGGAATTTGCCCACCCTGCATAATAGGATTAATGTCTAAGGGTCCAATATTGAACTGGACAAGGATGACACAGTCTATGCCTTGTGTTCAATATAGACATAAGAGTAAAAAGGGTAATTGTACACACAAGTATTATCACAAAAATGATTTTTCAGATTGTAGCGGTAAATTCATGATCATCAAGCTATGGATAATCAAGACATCAAATAACAAGAGTCGTCACCGCGCTTTTTTTGTTTCCAAAGGAAAAGGGAAAAGTACGAACAAAACCCAAAAAATAAGAAGTTTTCAAATCAAAACTAATAAAATGCCAAAGATTACAGGTAAGGGGGTTGGTTACACAAAGGGAAGGTGTTAGCACCCAAAGTGTCCTAGGTACTCCTAGGGAGCCCTTTCTTGTGTGCATATGTATTTTTGTACATATAATGTTTGCAAACAAATAGAATGGGGGGATGAGAAAAGAATTCATTAATTATATTTTTGTGTTTGACAAGACCTTCGGACTTGTGCCTACGTACCAACATAAAAATGAGGGATCAAAACCTCGTAGTTCGTGGTATAAATTTCAAAGTGGATGCATTGCTTTTAACAAAGATTTAAGTTTGAAAGCCACAAAGGCCTAAAAATGGTTTGAATGAGTTAGCTCTTTTAGGATTTTGAAATTTTTAAGTCAAGTATAGTTAAGTTTATTTACAAGTTGATTAAGAAAATGAGTTTGAAAATGCAATGGCATAAGGCCAAAGTTTCTAATTTGCAATATGGTCAAAGTTTAGAAATCAACAAACACAAGCAAAGAAGTTTTTTTTGAAAGGAGGGAGAGATTTTGAAATTAAAGAAATAGAGGAAGAGATGAAGAGACTAATCCTAAGCAAAAATTTAAAAGTTAAGAGTAAAAGATCTGACCAATGGGCTGCAATCTAATAGACAAGAATGTCATATAGAAACCCAAATTCCCTTGGACAACAGAATCAAGCAACAAACAATGCACAAAATCTCAACTTGAAGAGCAAGGTATCAAATAAAGATAGCCACATCCAAGCTTAGCAACTCCATGATCTTCTTCAAATTTGCCCATGTAGCAGGTGAATTCCACAAATCACAGGTTCAAAATAACAACTTCACAATGATCATGTTGCAGATGAACTCAAATGGATCTTCAATGATGTATCATATGAAGTTCAAATTACAAGCACTTGGTTATATGAAAGTTGGCATTAGCCAAGTCCTTTGCATAGGGAGTGTTGCCTAAATTCTAAGTCCAATAGTCTCAGATCAAACCAACAGTCCACACAAGATGTTTTTTATGGTTTTTGTTCTTATTATGTACATTAATGGTCAAAGACCACACAAACAAACACAATATACACAAGCAAAATATATCACAAAATATGGTCCAAATGGACAAAGTAAAAATGACATTAACATAAACAATTACAATGGTATGAATAATGGAAAATGAATGGAGCTAAAAAGTAAAGTGCATTAAAGTAAATGACTTGAAATTAAATGTTAGTTGTTAATGAGTTAGAAGTTAGTATTGCTTTTGCTTTTTTTGTTTAAGTCATTCTTTAGAGAACACTCAACTCACTTATCACAAGCATGGATCCTTGAACCAAGACATCTTCCAAAGGAAGGAAAAAATGCCAAGTTTCCACACAATACCATGAAAGAGGGGATACTTACAATCTCACTAACTAGAATGCTATACCTTTTGTGTCAAAGTTTAGCGTTATGTTAAGCAATCGTAATTGGACTTATAGAAGTCACACCTATTTGAGGTCGGGCAATAGAATTTTGGTGTTAATGCATGTTAAAGACATAGTATAATGGACTATGCTCATGAAACATACCACACACAAAAAAGAATATGCAAAAGTGGTGGCCTAATCTCATCCATACTTATGTTGATTTTGCAATCAACTAGCCTTAGGATGTAGAGATATCATAGGTCCATGACATGAATGCATAAAGAAGGGGGATGAGATGAAGAGGAAGGGGAGATAGATCAAACTCAAATTGGACAAAGGAGGACTTTTACCAAATTAAGATTATTCATTCGTTTTGGGAGATGGAATGTACATTCCATCAATCCCCTAAATCCAATGATCTTAATCTAACAAAGTCAAATCAACCTTGACCAAGGCCCAACAACACAAGTCAAACTTACACAAATCAATCAAAATGGCTCAACACAATTATTTGAAATTTATTCAATTTAAAATACTAAAAATAGTGCATTAAATTAAATATGGTTGGTCAATTTCCTAAAATCTCATCAAAACACCAAAGAAATGGCCATGAGATTTATCATAGGTCAAACAAGGTCAAAGGACCTTGTTTAGAAAAAAATTCAGAATTTTTGGAAACTTAAAAGTATTTTTAAGCAATTAAAAATAAACACAAAATCAATTAAATCATGAAAAATATTAATAGTGATCCAAAAAATAATTTTAATTCGGAATATGAAAGAGGATTTTATTTAAATTTTTTTGGTGAAACTCTCATATTTTTTTGGTTCAATATTAAAATTAATATGAATTAATGAAAATCAAAGGAATAAAATGAAAATAAGAAATTACAAAAAAAACGTGGACCACTTGATCTCCCTCATTAATTGAGGTGGCAGATCAAGTGGCCACAAGCGCGCGTTCCATGATGGAACTTAGTCAGCGCGCTGCACATGTGGTCATCCAAACCAACGCGTGAGGTTAAAATAATTTAAACTGGATCAATGCTTCAGAACCTTGCCACCTCACCGTCGGAGCAAATGGTCGGTCACCTTCTCAGGTGAACCTCGCCGGACTAGTTCAATCATCACCATGCTTAAAATAAAAAAAGAGGACATGATCTGAAAGAGAAAATGGCGTAGAGCATGAATATGACCTCAATTTTAACTAACTCCAAATATATAGAAAGATATGAGGAGTTGAATTTTAAGGTATGTCAACTGAGTTGCTTCGATTTGAGCTCAAAGCAACTCAATCTTCTTGCCTACATTGGTAGGACTTCAGACAACCAAAGATCCAAGAGAAATTAATGAGAATTGAGTGGGAATCAAAGAGAAGAAAATTTCTGGAAAATACCTTCAATGTTGTGCAGAACTTGCTCTTCCTTGCTTCAATTTTTGTTTGATCTTGCTCCAATGACTTTTAGAAGTGGATTGGGAATGGTAAGAAACTTTGGATCCTGGAGTTTTTGAATCTCCAAACAGTGAGATTCAAACTCAATTTTCAAATGAAAATTATCAGGTTTTCCTTTGAATTGTGAGGGTTTGAAGAGAGGAGGAAAAGCTGGCGCGCAAGGATCCTTTGAAATGATCTTAGGGGTCTCTATTTATAGCAATTGGAAGTGTTATTTGCACACTTGAATTTTCTTCCAAAATTGGCAATGTCATGCACAAGCTTGCATGGGCGTGTACAGGCCCATGAAGCAACTCACTAAAGTCCAAATGCATATGTTCTGAAGTTGGAATGAAGCTTGAATGGCAAGGCAATGTGAAATGGTCATTTGAAGTTTGATTCTTACCAATGATGCAGGCATGTTAACACCATGCACAACCCTAGCAATCTTTGTCCAAAATGAATGTAATAGGGCTCTTTGGAAAGCTTAGATCAAGAGGAACAATTATTATGTTGAACACTTTTCCATTTGGAACTTGGACACGGTGAATTTTGAGGTGGAAGTTTGGAAATTTCAACATGTTGAAAATTTTTCTAAGTGTCAAGTCATATACTTCAATGTTCCACCTTACTAAACTTTTTATGTGAGCTCTAAATGAGAAAAATGTCTCCATCAAAGTTGTATCTCTTTAAAATACCTTCAAAATGGTCACCAATTTGACATAATTTGGATTTAGAATGAGAAAGTTAAGCATTTCTGAAGTTGAGGAAAATCACTTGTTCAATGGTAATGGTCCAAAATAACCTATAATGTATCCTCATATCACATGCTCATAAAATATGATTTAGCTTTCACTCCAACCATCAAAGTTGAATTAGACATCTTGAATTTGATTGTGCAACTTGGAAATCTTTCATCTCATAAAAATTGAGCAAGTTATGGCTTTGGGAAGTTGACTTTCAAATTAGGGTTTAGACAAAATGACCTATAATGTTTCAACATAGAAAATGACTTTCCAAGCAAAATTAGCTCTAGACCTAAACATGAAAGTTATTTGTAATGTCATTTAGAGTAATGTTTCTCTTGGAATCAGTTTCATATGATGAAAATTGTAGGCGATAGGGTTTAGGGAGACCCAGTTTTGATCAGATGAATTCATATGGCCAACCACCATCAACCAACTTGCTAACTTGCAATTATCTTGATGTTTTAGGCTTATGGTAGATCATATATGCATAAGATGATGAAATTTGAAGTGTTCCTTGAAGTGTTTGATCAATTGGTGAGAAAGCTTGTTGAGGAAGTTGCTCAAGATACCCAGACAAACTAGGGTTTCCAAGGTAAACCAACTCAAAACTCTTGAAGAATGCTTGATCAAAATAACATTTAGAGATCATTGTGACTGATCGCTCGACTTCGTGAGTCGAGAATGGGGTACAAACTGCAAGTGCACAGTTCTATCGCGTAGTTTTAAAAGATATCGATCCCACAGGGACTTATGAATCGATATACCGTTATCTAAGGTTACTTCGTAAAGCTAAGGTGGATAATGTTTGATTGTTTTGGGAAAAAGCTAAAAACTAAACTGAGATCTAGATTAAATATTAATAAAGCGGATATCGGTATGTAGTTCGTCGTAATTAGGGAATCAATCCTTTGTCGGTCTCTTGGTTTTTAAAATAAATCTTTTCAGTTGACTTTATTGATTAAAAGTTTTATCTCAAACTCTCGCTCTGTTGAATAAACCATGATTTTATGTTAATGTAGCTGTCACTTATAATTAAGTCAAAAACCATTTTTTGAAAGCAATACAATCCATAGAAACTCTTTTCAAGAAAACACTAACCGTTTAAACACCCTTATCTCAAACTCTCGCTCTGTTGACTTAGGTTATATAATTAAATTCGAATGCTTAACTCTCGTCCTCACATTCAATCTTTAAAAATACTTTTTGGAAAAGATCGGAATTTAATTAACTCTAAAACTTGCTCTCGCCCTGATCTAGAATTAATGTCTAATTTACACTGTCCAGTTAAAACCTCAAACTCTCGCTCTATTGATTTTAACTTCTTTATGTCTTTTACTTTCGTAAAAACCTTTGTTATTAAACCTGTAAATTGAGACCGTAAAAAGAGTGATTTTAATTTTAAATTTAGTTAAACCGACTTAGTCCTGATCCCTTATTCTGCTTACTTTACATACCGATATCTAAGCGAATTAGCCAGACATGCTAAACAAACTAAAATACTTATCATGCATAAACAGACTCATCCCAGGCAGATAATATAAATAAATAATAAAACAAAGCATTAAATAATAACTAAAGAACCTGAATAAGTTAAACAGTAGTCTTGAACACTCCACCACAAGCCGGTAGGATTTGTTCTTGGATTCTTCAATTAAACAACAAATTAAAACGAAGGAAATAAAAACTAGATTCTAACGTAAGGTTAGATCCGGTAAAAAGGTACACAATAGTTTCCGGTGTAGAAACTATTGTGCGAAAAGAATTGACTAAATGCTAAAAAGGAAAATAGAAATTGCAAGGGAAATAGTGTAGAACTCGTAAAAATAATAAAGAAACAATGCCTAAGCTGCTGGAAAAAAAAATGCAAAAGCGAAAACGGCAAAGAAAATTGTAGAAAAACGTGGAACCCTTTTAGGTTTGGCAAGTGGCTATTTATATTGGTGCCTTGAGTAACTGCTTCCGCTTCCAAAGGTCTTCAACGTGCAAAGTATTTAGGCGTGGACATCGGCTTCAACTCTCCCTCAACGTCTCTGAAGCGTTGCTTGCGCCAAAAATGTAGGGGACTGGTGTGACGTTCGTCACACAATGTGTGACGTTCGTCACAGGAGTGTGCAAGGCGTGACGCTCGTCACAGCCTCTGTGACGCCCGTCACAGGCACAACACCTGTGTTCTTGTACTTTGGGCTGGGCTTTGACATTTGGTTCATTTTCTCTCTTTTTGCACCTCCTTTTCTTCCATTTTTACTTGCGCTTCAAAATAAGCCACCTGAGACAAATAGGAAGAAAATACCGCATAATATCTAATAAAATGAAGTGAACTGGAATAAATAATGATAAAATTTAATTGAATTAAGTCCTAAAATATGATATAATTTCATGTTATCAAACTCCCCCATACTTAGATCTTTGCTTGTCCTCAAGCAAAAATTCAGTATAGAACTCGTTAAAGGTTTTAGCCAGATAAAATTTCAAAACACACATCAATTCGTAATAGGTTGCAAGTGGATTTAGTTTAGAAGCAACTTGAGTTTAATCTTGACATCAACAACCACCGTCACAACCTAGATAACCCTGCCTTATGCAAATCAGTTCAAGTACACTACGATAGCTATCCTGGTTCCTTTACTCTTATTTCACCCGTTTTCATTCAAGCGAAATCACATTAAGCCCTTTATCTTTTCGCGCACATAGTGGAGTAACCGGTTAGTGATTCTGATCCCCTTTTTAGCCTGAAGTTCTGGTACATAAGTCGGATAACTTCGTTATTCAGTCCATTGCAAATTGCGGGGGATCGGACCGTAGTCCGCCCTACCAAGTTCAGTACCAGATACCTACTGAACCAACTCATAATGGATCTCTCATCTTGTGCTTTTGTATGATCTGCAACCTTTAGATTAAATGATCTGGTAAGGATCACCTAACTTAATTAGTGCATTTCCTGATATATTTATTTTTTTATGTTGCTTTGGGAATCATTCACTTATATTCATCGGCTCTCCACGTAGTTTGCTATTAAGATGGTGCTGACTTCTCGTATAAACTACTCGGGGTTACTATAAAACTAAAAGTTCAAGGGATTGGTATAATAGGTACTTATCCTGATCTAACATGTTGAGGTTCTTAGAGTGTTGTTATGGTAATAATTTTTGTTTTTGATTTCACTCAAGTTTTATAAAATAAGCAACCTTTATACTTATTGGGTGTGTTAAATTTTTGTTATGGCTCAAGAAAATTGAGGGAATAGATAATAGAATTTTGTTCACACTCGGGACTTAACTTAAAATAATAGATTTTTTTTTTTAATAAAACAAATAACAATGAAGGGAAAGGTACATACTTGAAAAATGGAAATAGAAAGAACATGGTTTCCCCCCCATACTTAAACTAAACATTGTCCCCAATGTTTTAAAGAAATGAAATACAATATGGAAAGGAAAAAGAAACTACAACTAAGGCTGCCTTCCGCCTCTGGTTCTTGGGCCAGGTGATCTCTGACGTAAGTCTAAGTTGTCGAACCTGCTGAACAACTCAGTAAACCGCTGGTCGGTTATGGCATTCCTAGCATCCTGTTGTTGTTGCATTTGACGCATCATCTGCATCATCTCGACATTCTATGCCTGCATACCATCAATAGCATCCATGATGTCGTCGTTGGTTGCAGGCCTTCTTCGTCGACGACGTTGGGAGGATGGGCCAGTTGCATTATCGGAAGGGTTGAGCGGGACGGATTGTTGTGCAGGAGGCTGATCACCTTGCTCCATTTCTTCAAACTCGTCTGTGGGCGGGTTTGCTTGTGAAGGCTCGGTGGTTTCGGGAGCATTTAGATCATAGAGGAGGCGGTTGCGGTTTGTGACATCGGTCAGGGCCATGTTGGGTAGGACAACGCTTGGGATGGCCTGGTTGTTCACCATAAGATAATATCCTCCTCCTACTCTATTCTTAATCATGCGGCTGGATCCACAGTAGTTGATGTCCATAAATAGGGGAGGTAGGGAGTCTAAGGTTTGGAGTCGGTCCCCTAAGTTTAAGCCAAGCGCAATGGTGGTGATTAATCCACCAATTACAAAGGGTTGGCGGCCTCTAGCACATAAGGTGCGGATATGATGAAGTAGAAAAGAGGCAGCGTTTACCTTAGCAGTCGGTTCGAAGACGCATTCGAGGAAGAATAGTTCTTTTGCGTTGACCTTACTGTTGTTTGGTCGTCCAAAACTGTGTTTTGTAGGATCCGGAGAAAATATCGGATGGTTGGGTTATGTATGTGGGAAAGAAGGAGTTCTTCCCAATTGTAGGCATCTAGACCGGATATTTTCTTAAAAAGGGTGGAAATGGCAACTGTGCTCCAGTTTATTTCGGGAGGGATTCTGGGGTAGACTTGACCTTCTGTGGGAAATTATAGCATGGTACTCAATTGGTTTTGGCTTAAGGAGTACTCGGTGTTGAACATTCGGAAGGTTGCAGTGCCGGTTAAAAATTCATCTTCACCGGCGGAAGTGGTGTATGCGTATGAACTTAAGAATTCTAAGGTTAGGGAGGGGTATGTTGGTTGGTTATGGGTGCATAGAAAGGTTAAGTCGGCTTGACGGAGCATCCATTCGATACCTTGGAGTAATCCTAATTGGTGTAAACAAGTAAAATCAGGGTACCTGGTGGAGACGACGCCTCGCTGTTGGAAACGCTCGAATTGCTCCCTTTGATAATTTTTGTCTTCGGATCGGAAGATGATATTTCCGAAATTCTGGTTTCCCGCCATAGTGATGAATGAATTTGAAGGAGTAATTTGGAGAGAAAAGAAATGTATTTGATAGGAGAGAGTTGTTTGTGGTGAATGAAGGGAGGTTTTGATGGGTATTTATAGGAAAAGAATTTGGAAGTTGGAGAAAAAAAGTGGTTGAAAAGTAAATAGATGTGGGTAAATGTGAATAAATGGGGAAGATAAAAAATGAAGGGTGTAACGTTCGTCTCCAACGGCTATGTAACGTTCACCTAGTCAGAAAGGTGTTACGCTCGTCACAGGGGTGTGACGCTCGTAACAGGCTCTTGGCGTGCCGTTCGTCATAGATTGTGTGACGCTCGTCACACATTCTTTTTGGCAAGGCTTCAGTAGCGTTCTACAGAATTACTTTGGTAATGGATTTATTTTTATTATTTTGTTTTGTTTTTAGATTATCTTATATTGCTAATTAATTTATCTTGCATGCTATTCTACTTTGCATAATATTGCATGAATAATTCAATAGGTTATAAGCAGCAACAGTAGAGAATATAATAGCTATTGCATAATAAAATTAAATAAATAGCTTCAATAAAATGATCATAATGTAATATTGGAAAGAAAGAAAAAGAAACAAAAGAAATGTGAAAAGGAAACAAATGCAAACATGAATTCAAATAACATTAATGAATAATCTAACTTAAAACTAGATAGCTAAGAAAAATAACTAAATTCTATCCATCTGCACGATCTCTGGCCGGAGGAGCAAAAGAGTTAACACGGTGTAGCAACTCGTGAAACTGATCTGTCATACTGCTCATGTATCCTAGAACTTCGTGTCTCATGTCAGTAAATTCTTCTCTGAGGGCGTCTTGTTCTGACATCAAAGCTTCAATGGCGGTGTTATAATCAGTTCCGGGCATATGATGCCGGAGGTCGGATATTGCTGATTCTTCGGTCTGAACAGGCTGAGGAGGAGGGTCAATATCATAATAGCCAGATGGTGTCTGAGGGTCAGATTCAGCATAAGGGATCTGGTCATTGTAAATCTCATAGTCATCACAAATCTCATAGTCCTGGATGGATTCAGTGGATCTAGCAGGAGTGGGGGTTTCGTTCAGATTGTAGAGCCAGTTGTTGCGGTCATGAATACTAGTCCTAGGATCGGGTAAGGTAAATAGGCAAAGAACTTGGTTATTAATAATAAGCTCAAACTCATCAGATCCTAGGTTTGCTATAAACAAGGTGTTGAAGAGGAAGGGTATACTCATAGTAGTAATGCCACAAAAAGGGTTTAGGTCGAGAATCGGCTGACGTAACCCGATAGCGTTACCAATCATGGTTATCAGACCGCCTATTCTAATGGGTGCTCGCTCATCTTGGATAAGGTGGTCTAAATTTGCTAGCATAAAGGTGGCACCGTTTACTGGACGGTTCTGAGAAGCACAGAATAGGATGAAGAGTTCATCACGTGAAACTGAAGTGCTGTTTGGCTTCTCTCCAAATAAGGTGTGGGTGAGGATCCCATGGAAGTAACGGAAGGCCGGGTTGTGAATGTTTCCAGGGAGAAACTCATGGTCCCCGGGTTCATCATTTCCAGTCAAACTACCCCAAAAGTGTTCAAGTTCTCTATACTCAAAAAGTTCTTCCTGGCTTACTGTGAATGTGTCAAAGGAGGTAGGAAAACCCAATAGGTTTGTAAAGTCTCTAATATTAAATTGGTACTCCATGTTGAACATTCTGAACTGGATAAAACCTCTGCTAATTCCTTTTCCACGGCTGGGTAGGTAGATTAATGAGCTAAGGAATTCTAGTGTGAGTCTCCGGTAGGTGGCGAAATGTCTTAGGATAGGGGATGTCTCCCATCCTATCTGATTCAGCAAATACAGGACACTTTCTCTTAGTCCAAAGGCAGTCATAGCCCAATCATCAGCATATAAACTAGGTAGCATCTCTCTAGTGGCTAGTTCGTCAAACTTTTGTTTCTGAGCCATTCCTCTGAATTTGATACCCATACGATCAATATGTCCCATCTGGTTAGTGTTAGCTAGAGAAAAGAAAACACGAGTTTTAGTTAGGATTTGGCCAAATGCCGAAAGAAGAAAAAAAGTTGTTATTATTATTATTATTATTATTATTATTATTATTTGAATTAAAATAAATCAGGAATGAATATTAAACAGAAATTAAAAGAATAATTAAGGAAGAAATAGAAAAATGATAATAATAGAATAAGAAAATAATAAAATAATTGTGGGTTGTCTCCCACTAAGCGCTTTGTTTAAATGTCGCAAGCTCGACAAAGAAACTGTTAAGTATAATCTATTGATCCTGGGGGCATTTCGTCTAAGTGTAGGATTTGCGAATCTTCGTTGGTTTCCGCATAGTGATAGTGTTTTAGACGTTGCCCGTTTACGGTGAACGGTTCTGTGGATTTGCCTTTAATTTCTATCGCTCCACTGGGGAAGATGTTAGTGATATGAAAAGGACCTGACCATCTGGATCGTAGTTTTCCCGGGAATAACTTTAGTCTAGAGTTAAATAAAAGGACTGCGTTGCCTTGCTTGAAGATTTTCCTTGATATACGCTTGTCATGCCATTGTTTTGTTCTTTCTTTGTAGATTTTGGCATTTTCATAGGCGTCTCTTCTGAGTTCCTCTAATTCGTTTATGTCAAGGATTCTCTTTTCGCCGGCGGCCTTATAGTTTAAATTCAGATTTCTAATGGCCCAATAGGCCTTATGCTCTAACTCTACCGGGAGGTGGCAAGATTTTCCATAAATGAGCTTAAATGGGGTTGTCCCTATGGGGGTTTTATAAGCAGTTCGGTATGCCCACAAAGCTTCTGGTAATTTTAATGACCAATCTTTCCTTGAAGTGGCGACTGTTTTTTCTAGTATCTGCTTGATTTCTCTGTTAGATACTTCCACTTGTCCACTGGTCTGAGGGTGGTAAGGTGTCGCTATCCTATGTCTCACGCCATATTTAAACAATAGTTTTTCGAGTACCTTGGATATAAAGTGCGATCCCCCATCACTGACTACTATTCTTGGGATTCCAAACCTCGGAAATATTATATTCTTAAAGAGTCTAGTTACTACTCGGGTGTCATTTGTTGGAGAAGCTATAGCTTCGATCCATTTTGAAATGTAATCTACTGCCACGAGTATGTATTTGTTACCGAAAGAGGATGGAAAAGGTCCCATGAAGTCTATTCCCCACACGTCGAAAATCTCTACTTCCAAAATACCCTTTTGTGGCATCTCGTCACGTCTAGATATGTTTCCTGTGCGTTGGCATCTGTCACATTCCTTAATAGCCGCATGTACGTCCTTCCATATAGTTGGCCAATAAAAGCCGGCTTGTAGGATTTTAGAGCAGGTCTTGGATGTACTTGTGTGTCCACCATAAGGAGCGGAGTGGCAGTGTTGGATTATATTTTCTACCTCTTCTTCGGGTATACATCGACAGAAGATACCATCGGGGCCTCTTTTGAAAAGTAAGGGATCATCCCAGTAATAGTGTTTTATGTCGTAGAAGAATCGTTTCTTCTGCTGGTAAGATAAAGTAGGTGGAATTATTCCGGCGGCTAAATAATTGACGAGATCAGCGTACCATGGTGTGACAGATATAGCTAAGGTGGTTTCTACTGGCTTGTCAGAGTTATTCTCTTCCAAAGTAGCTATAAGTTTATCGTACGAGAAATCATCATTAATTGATGTTCTTTCCGGTTCAAGGTTCTCAAGTCTAGAGAGGTGGTCTGCTACTACGTTTTCAGTTCCTTTCTTATCTTTTATTTCTAAATCGAACTCTTGTAGCAACAAGATCCATCTTAGGAGTCTAGGTTTAGCATCTTTTTTTGTTAAGAGGTACTTGATAGCGGCGTGATCAGTGTAAACTATTATTTTGGCTCCGACCAAGTAGGAACGAAATTTATCTAGCACAAATACCACTGCTAGGAGTTCTTTCTCGGTAGTGGCGTAATTCATCTGCGCTTCATCTAGGGTCCTACTTGCGTAATATATAACGTGAAGCTTTTTATCCTTTCGTTGTCCTAAAACAGCACCTACAGCATAATCGCTGGCATCACACATTATTTCGAATGGTTCATTCCAGTCGGGTGTCTGCATTATGGGTGCGGAGATCAATGCTTGCTTAAGCGTTTGAAATGCTTTTAAACAGTTATCGTCGAATATGAATTCAGCATCTTTCATCAATAGTCCGGTTAAAGGTTTAGTTATCTTAGAGAAGTCTTTGATGAATCGTCGGTAAAAACCGGCGTGTCCTAAGAAGCTTCGTACTTCTCTCACGGTTCTTGGGGGTTAAAGATTTTCGATTACCTCTATTTTGGCTTTGTCTACTTCAATTCCTCTGTTCGAGATGATGTGTCCTAAAACAATTCCTTCTTGTACCATAAAGTGGCACTTCTCCCAGTTAAGTACTAAGTTTACTTTTACACATCGCTCAAGAACTCTTTCTAGGTTTTCAAGGCATTCTTCAAAACTTTGTCCGTATACGGAAAAGTCATCCATAAATACTTCCATGATGTTTTCGAGAAAATCGGCGAAAATTGCCATCATGCATCTTTGAAAGGTTGCAGGAGCGTTACACAGGCCAAACGGCATTCGTCTATAAGCGAAGGTACCAAAAGGGCACGTGAACGTTGTCTTTTCTTGGTCATCAGGGTGAATTGGTATTTGAAAGAAGCCTGAATAACCGTCTAGATAACAGAAATGTGAATGTTTTGCTAATCGTTCTAACATCTGGTCAATGAATGGTAGAGGGAAATGATCTTTTCGGGTTGCTTTGTTTAGTTTCCTATAGTCGATGCACATTCTCCATCCCGATTCGATTTGTTTCGTTATAGTTTCCCCTTTTTCGTTTTCAATAACGGTTATGCCTCCTTTCTTTGGTACTACGTGTACAGGACTAACCCATTTGCTATCAGATATAGGATATATAATGCCTGCTTCTAATAACTTGGTTATTTCCTTCTTTACTACCTCACTCAGGATCGGATTTAGTCTCCTCTGGTGTTCTCTAGAGGTTTTACAGTCTTCTTCTAGCATGATGCGGTGCATACAAATAGAAGGACTTATTCCTTTAAGATCGGTGATGTGGTAACCTAGTGCGGTTGGATACTTTCTTAAGATATGTAGGATTTTTTCTGTTTCGAGTCTTCCTAGGTCTGCATTAACTATCATAGGTCGTTCAAGTTCTAAGTCTAGGAATTCGTATCTCAGATTTTTGGGAAGTGTTTTCAGGTCAAGGGTTGGTTTGTTAAGACATTGCGTAGGGTCCGGTGTTATTGCTAAACATTGATTAGATATGTCTTCTACAAGGTAGTCAGATGATTTGTCTTCTACTAACTCTGCTTCTTTTATGCATTCATCGATGATATCCATGAAGTAACATGTATCTTCTATTGCAGGTGCTTTCAAGAATTGGGAAAGAATGAACTCAATTTTCTCTTCACCTACTTCGAAGGTGAGTCATCCTCGTTTTACGTCTATGATTGCACCGGCAGTTGCTAAGAACGGTCTTCCTAGTATAATGGGTGTAATATCATCTTCTCTAATGTCCATAATTGTAAAATCAGTTGGAATGTAGAATTGACCTATGCGTACGGGAACGTTTTCAAGAATTCCTACAGGATATTTTATGGAGCGATCTGCTAGTTGCACAGACATTTTGGTTGGTCTTAATTCTCCCATTTCCAGTTTCTTACATATGGATAAAGGCATAACGCTAATTCCGGCTCCTAAATCGCATAAGGCTTTGTCGATGACAAATTTTCCTATGTGACAGGGTATAGAGAAACTACCCGGATCCTTGAGTTTAGGAGGCATGTTTTGGATTATAGCGCTACATTCGGCAGGGAGTGTAACGGTTTCGCTATCTTCAAGTTTCCTCTTATTAGAAAGAATTTCTTTTAAGAATTTGGCATATGAGGGCATCTGCGTAATAGCTTCGGTGAACGGAATTGTAACGTTTAATTGTTTAAGGAGATCAACAAATTTTCTAAATTGGCCCGCATCTTTGGTTTTAACCAGCCTTTGAGGGTAAGGGATAGGTGGTTTATAAGGTGGTGGAGGTACATAAGGTTCCTTCTTTTCTATGGTTTCCTTATTACTCTCTTCCTTTTCCTTAGGTTCGCTTTCCTCAGTTGATCTTTTAGGGTTTTGGTTTTCTGTCCTTGGATCAGACGGTCCTTCCACTTCCGTTCCACTTCTTAATATGATTGCATGAGCGTGGCTTCTCGGGTTAGGTTGGGGCTGTCCAGGGAATGTACCAGTTGGGGCAGCAGTAGGCGCTTGTTGTTGAGCTACTTGTGATATTTGTGTTTCCAGCATTTTGTTATGGGTAGCCAGGGCATCTACTTTGCTTGCTAGTTGTTTAAGTTGTTCGCCAGTGTGTACATTCTGGTTTAAGAAATCTTTATTGGTTTGTTGTTAGGAAGCTATAAAGTTTTCCATCATGATTTCCAAGTTGGATTTCCTAGGGGCGTTATTGTTAGGCACGGATGGGTTCGGTTTCTGATATCCCGGAGGTATAGCTGGGGCTTGATTTGGAGATTGTCCAGGTGCGTACAAAGCATTATTACTTTTATATGAAAAGTTTGGATGGTTCTTCCAATTTGAGTTATAGGTATGCGAGTAGGGGCTTCCTTGAGCATAGTTCACTTGCTCTGCTTGGATTCCTGTCAAGAGTTGACAATCCGTAGGAGTGTGACCTTGGATTCCACAGACCTCGCAATTCTGAGTTACAGCAGCCACGGCGGCTGGAGGTGATACATTTAAACTTTCAATTTTCTGGACCAAAGCATCCACTTTTGCATTGACGTGATCAAGGTTACTTATCTCGTACATGCCAGTTTTCGTTTGAGGTTTTTCCACCATTGTTCGTTCGGTTCCCCACTGATAGTGGTTTTGGGCCATGCTCTCGATAAGCTGGTAAGCATCCGCATAAGGTTTGTTCATTAATGCACCGCCTGCAGCGGCGTCTATTATTAACCTTGTGTTGTACAAGAGACCATTATAAAATGTGTGAATTACTAACCAGTCTTCCAAACCATGGTGTGGGCAAAGTCTCATCATGTCTTTGTATCTTTCCCATGCTTCGAAAAGAGACTCGTTGTCTTTCTGTTTAAATCCGTTTATCTGGGCTCTTAACATAGCTGTTTTGCTTGGCGGAAAGTATCGGGCAAGAAAAACTTTCTTCAACTCGTTCCATGTGGTGACAGAGTTGGAAGGGAGAGACTGAAGCCATCTTCTAGCGCTATCTCTTAATGAGAAAGGAAAAAGACGAAGTCGAATTGCCTCTGAAGTGACACCATTAACCTTAACAGTATCAGCGTATTGGACAAATACGGATAAATGAAGGTTTGGATCCTCGGTAGGATTTCCAGAGAATTGGTTCTGTTGCACTGCCTGCAACAACGAAGGTTTAAGTTCAAAGTTGTTTGCTTCGATTGCGGGTGGAGCAATACTTGAATGCGGCTCATCTTGTGATGGAGCGGCGTAATCTCTAAGAGCACGAGCTGGTTCTGCCATCTCGGGTATCGAAGGGAAAATGTTTTTGAAATCAGGAAATTCTACAGGAGGGAGATTGTTTGCAGCACGATATTCCCGGATTCGTCGTAGGACTCGGAGATATAGTTCGATATCGTTGATTCGTAAATAGAGCGGTTCGCCTTGTGAGCGAGTGCGTGGCATACAAATCAACGAAAGAAAGAATTGAAGAAAAAGAAACCTTAGTCTCTACAGCGTAACGGAAGAGTTACGATATCGATTAAATAAAAGTCCCCGGCAATGGCGCCAAAAACTTGATCGCTCGACTTCGTGAGTCGAGAATGGGGTACAAACTGCAAGTGCACAGTTCTATCGCGTAGTTTTAAAAGATATCGATCCCACAGGGACTTATGAATCGATATACCGTTATCTAAGGTTACTTCGTAAAGCTAAGGTGGATAATGTTTGATTGTTTTGGGAAAAAGCTAAAAACTAAACTGAGATCTAGATTAAATATTAATAAAGCGGATATCGGTATGTAGTTCGTCGTAATTAGGGAATCAATCCTTTGTCGGTCTCTTGGTTTTTAAAATAAATCTTTTCAGTTGACTTTATTGATTAAAAGTTTTATCTCAAACTCTCGCTCTGTTGAATAAACCATGATTTTATGTTAATGTAGCTGTCACTTATAATTAAGTCAAAAACCATTTTTTGAAAGCAATACAATCCATAGAAACTCTTTTCAAGAAAACACTGACCGTTTAAAACACCCTTATCTCAAACTCTCGCTCTGTTGACTTAGGTTATATAATTAAATTCGAATGCTTAACTCTCGTCCTCACATTCAATCTTTAAAAATACTTTTTGGAAAAGATCGGAATTTAATTAACTCTAAAACTTGCTCTCGCCCTGATCTAGAATTAATGTCTAATTTACACTATCCAGTTAAAACCTCAAACTCTCGCTCTATTGATTTTAACTTCTTTATGTCTTTTACTTTCGTAAAAACCTTTGTTATTAAACCTGTAAATTGAGACCGTAAAAAGAGTGATTTTAATTTTAAATTTAGTTAAACCGACTTAGTCCTGATCCCTTATTCCGCTTACTTTACATACCGATATCTAAGCGAATTAGCCAGACATGCTAAACAAACTAAAATACTTATCATGCATAAACAGACTCATCCCAGGCAGATAATATAAATAAATAATAAAACAAAGCATTAAATAATAACTAAAGAACCTGAATAAGTTAAATAGTAGTCTTGAACACTCCACCACAAGCCGGTAGGATTTGTTCTTGGATTCTTCAATTAAACAACAAATTAAAACGAAGGAAATAAAAACTAGATTCTAACGTAAGGTTAGATCCGGTAAAAAGGTACACAATAGTTTCCGGTGTAGAAACTATTGTGCGAAAAGAATTGACTAAATGCTAAAAAGGAAAATAGAAATTGCAAGGGAAATAGTGTAGAACTCGTAAAAATAATAAAGAAACAATGCCTAAGCTGCTGGAAAAGAAAATATGCAAAAGCGAAAACGGCAAAGAAAATTGTAGAAAAACGTGGAACCCTTTTAGGTTTGGCAAGTGGCTATTTATATTGGTGCCTTGAGTAACTGCTTCCGCTTCCAAAGGTCTTCAACGTGCAAAGTATTTAGGCGTGGACATCGGCTTCAACTCTCCCTCAACGTCTCTGAAGCGTTGCTTGCGCCAAAAATGTAGGGGACTGGTGTGACGTTCGTCACACAATGTGTGATGTTCGTCACAGGAGTGTGCAAGGCGTGACGCTCGTCACAGCCTCTGTGACGCCCATCACAGGCACAGCACCTGTGTTCTTGTACTTTGGGCTGGGCTTTGACATTTGGTTCATTTTCTCTCTTTTTGCACCTCCTTTTCTTCCATTTTTACTTGCGCTTCAAAATAAGCCACCTGAGACAAATAGGAAGAAAATACCGCATAATATCTAATAAAATGAAGTGAACTGGAATAAATAATGATAAAATTTAATTGAATTAAGTCCTAAAATATGATATAATTTCATGTTATCAGTGACTCATATATGATGCTTAAAGACATTGTGGATCATCCCTTGGTTGTTCTCATAGCCATGAGGGTCTTAAACACTGGATATGAACTTGATAGATCAATGGGGATCATGCCCTACCTACAAAAGAGTTAGGCAAATGCAAAGACATATTTTTGGTATTTTGGTTAGTAAAAATGATAATATACAAGTATGATACAATCACATGATGCTAGGTGATCTCTCCCAAAACAAACCAAATGGAAAAGGAGTAAGGAGGATGCCAAGGTATGATCCCAATGCTAATGCATATTGTGAAATTGCATGACGGATCTTAGGGTCAAAATTGGGGTCTTACAGCTACCCCTATTTAAGGACATTCTAACTGAGGAGGTGAAGGTTAAAATCTTGATATTGACTCAGTAGGATGGGTTTAAATAACAATATATAGAAACAAATTTTGGTCCCTAAGAGACCTCATGATGCATATGATATGAATGTAAAAGCAAATTCTCTATGGGGGAAACATTGCCACAAAGGAAAAGAAATCAGAGCGACCGAAAGTCCGCAGGAGCACAATGTATTTCATAAGGAAAGCTCATCGGGGAGACAGAGACTTTGAGGGGATAAAAGGGTTATGCGTAGGCCAGGCTACGACTTTAAAAACTGTTGGGTGACTAGAGGAATTCCATAAAATGGAAAGACTCAGCCGGGGAAACAAAAACATCTGCGGGGGAGACGAGTAGATCAGGATAAAACTGAAGTACTTGAATCATGCAGGAAAAGTGATTTCACCAAGGAAATACACACTTAACTCAAATGGGGAAGAAATAAACTTCAACACAGGAGGAGCAGAAATTTATTATCCACTACCTGCTACTGGGTAAGGAGATAATAAAAATCTAACAGAGAGGACACTCTGTAGAAGCATGCTTCAATCCAAAAGAATTTTGATGAAGACAACATGTATCAATGCAAAAAGAGAAGAGCTTCAAGAGAATTCAAAGCATCAAGTTGATCAAGCCACATATGCATAAGCAACATTTTGATCAAGCTTCCTTTTCAAGCCAACACTTTTGCAAGTTTGTTGATTCACTTCTAAGGTATATCTAATTCACTCTTAAATTAGTATACGAGTGTTCAACAATCATATTCTGCATTTCCATATTTAACCTAATCAATTGTTAACATGTTGAAATGAAAGTTACATTTTTCTTAAAATATTTTTCTGCATTTCAACAGTGTTAACCGGTTAACCATATGGGTTAACCGGTTAATGACCCTGTTTTTGAACTTCACTAGTTAACGTTATACGCGTTAACCGGTTAACCCATTATTCATTGAGTGAATTATTTATCTAAGGAAAAGATCAATCAAGAGAAGATTGATAGTGCTACACTTTATTCAAATCATTAAAAAGATTTATTTCTGTTTGACTTGTGATCCAGGATTGTTGGACACAAGGGTTGGTGTTGCAAGAGGATTGTTCTTGTACACTTTATTATCTATAGGTTAGATAGTAAGCATCACCATTGGTGTGAGTAGGCTGTACAATAATTCTAACTATAGTGAAATCTCTTTCGAGTCGAAAGGGGAGTGGAGTACCTTCGGAGTGTGAAGGGAACCACTATAAATTCCGGTGTCTTTTTACTTTCCGCAATTTATTTTTCCACACTTAAACGAAAAATAACCAAGAACCGGAAACAAGATCGAAGATTTTTTTTAACCACCTAATTCACCCCCCCCCCCCCCTCTTAGGCTCATTTACAACTTACAATTGGCATCAGAGCAAGTTATAGGTAACTTGTTCCTAGAGATCCAGCATGGCTTCCGCAAGCATAAACCCGGTTTTCAAAGATGGTGGAAGTAGCAACAAGCCCCCACTCTTCTCCGGAGAATATTTCGATTTCTGGAAAATAAGAATGAAGACACATCTTGAGGCCCAAGGGGAAGGTATATGGGAAGCAGTTGAAGAAGGTCCACACAAATCGGTGAATATGGTGAATGGAGTTGGTACCCCAAAGTTGAAAAACACTTATGACGAAGATGATAGGAAAAAGATTTTGAATGAGAAGAAAGCAATCAACATACTCCAAAGCGCTCTTAGTATGGACGAGTTCTTTCGTATATCTCAATGTAAATCGGCAAAGGAGATTTGGGACACCTTGGTAGAAACACATGAAGGAACCACCGAAGTGAAGAGATCGAGGCTAAACACTCTAAGTCAAGAATATGAGATGTTCCGCATGCAGCCCGGTGAATCTATAGTTGCCTTACAAAAGTGATTCGTCCATCTAACAAATCACTTGATTGCTCTTGGTAAAACCTTCACCAATGATGATCTCAACCTGAAAGTCCTAAGATCGTTGACAAGAGAATGGCAACTGAAAGTGACCGCTATTTCGGAAAAGAAGAGTCTCTCAACGATGACATTCGCGTCTCTATTTGGCAAACTTCAAGAACACGAATTGGAACTGGGAAGGCTCGAGAAGCACGAAAGTCAAGAAAAGAAATCCAAGGGAATTGCCTTAAAGGTTGATTCAAAATATGACAAAGATGATGAGACGTCCGAAGATGAGAACTTTATGCTTCTTGTGAAGAAGCTTGGTAAGTTTTTTAATAAAAATAAAAAGTCCTCTTATCCTAAAAAGAATAAACATTTCAGGAAAAAGGAAGCATCCACATCAATGCAAGACGTCACTTGTTATGAATGTGGACAACAGGGTCACATAAAGCCGGATTGCCCAAAACTTGCAAAGAAAGGAGGATTCAAAGGCAAGAAGGAATTCAAAAACAAAAAGGCTTATGTTGCTTGGGACGATAATGAGATCAGTTCATCTTCGGAATCAGAAAGTGATGAATGTGCGAACATGGCTCTTATGGCTTCACATCAATCCGATGAAGAAATCGATGAGGTTAGTAGCAATTTTTCAGTTTATGACAATGACGCACAAGATGTTATAGATGAACTCTTAAAAGAATGCAAGACGTTGTATAAAAGTATTTCATCCCAAAAGAAACAAATTTCATCCTTAGAAGAAAAAAATATTGCTTTGGAAAAATATATTGAAAGTGAAAAGCAAAAGTTGATGGATGAAAAACAAAATCTTGTATGTAAGAATTGTGAGTCTTTATCTTTTCAAATTGTTCAACTTAAAAGAGTTTTAGAAAGATATGAAAAAGGTCAAATTGGCTTGGAGGAAATTCTTAAGCACCAAAGGTATTCTAATGATAAAAGTGGATTAGGATATTCTAAGTTTTCCAAACCAAGCACAAATGAGACCATTTTTGTTAAAGAAAGTGAACAAGTTGTTAAAGAGAAAGTAAACAATTATAAAAGTGTGCATCAAAGTCATAAAAATAAAATGATTGCTAAGAAGAAGAATTATGTTCCTAGATATAGAAGTCATTTTCAACCTACTTGCTTTTATTGTGGAATCAAAGGCCACACACCTAATGCTTGTTATGTGCGAAACTTTAGCGTTGCAAAAGGGCATTATGTGTGGGTTAAAAAGGGTAATAACTACCAAGGACCCAAAGCAATTTGGGTACCTAACAAAACTTGATTTTGTTTTGTAGGTATGCTTGAAGACAACTTCGAATCAATGGTATCTTGATAGCGGTTGTTCAAAGCATATGACGGGCGATATCAACAAATTTTCACATCTATCTTTAAAGGCCAAAGGATATGTTACATACGGTGATGACACTAAAGGAAAGATCCTTGGAGTAGGAACCATTGGAGCACCTCCTTTTACCATCATCGAAGATGTCCTTTATGTTGAAGGCCTAAAGCACAACCTTCTTAGCATAAGTTAATTGTGTGACAAAGGGTTCCGAATCAATTTCACAAAGGATGAATGTGTGATAGAACATGAAGTCACCCATGACATTTTGCTAAAAGGTAAAATGGTTAATAATATTTTTATGACTTCATTTGATGACTCTTCCTTGAAGGTAAAATGCTTAATGACAAACAACAACGAGGCTTGGCTATAGCATAAAAGATTCGCTCACATACACATGGAGCACATGAACAAGTTGATAAAGCATGATCTAGTTGTTGGTCTTCCAAAGATTAAGTTCATCAAGGATAAGCTTTGTGACGCATGTCAAAAGGGAAAGCAAACCAAGACAACTTTCAAATCAAAGAATGTTGTATCTTCGTCTAGGCCATTTCAACTCTTGCACATGGATCTCTTCGGTCCATCGAGAACGAAAAGCTTCGGAGGTAATGTTTACGCTTTAGTTATTGTTGATGATTTCTCTAGATATACATGGACATTGTTTCTAGTGCAGAAAAGCGATGCTTTCAAGGCTTTCAAGAAGTATGCGAAACAAATTCAAAATGAGAAGTCTCTCACAATAACCTCTATAAGAAGTGACCATGGTGGAGAATTTCAAAACACATTCTTTGAAGAATTTTGCGAAGAGCACGGAATTTCCCACAACTTCTCCGCACCACGAACACCACAACAAAACGGTGTCATAGAAAGAAAGAATAGATCTTTGGTGGAGCTCGCAAGAACAATGCTCAGTGACTCCAACCTTCCTAAATATATTTGGGCGGACGCAGTTAGCACAACATGCTTTGTCAGCAACCGTGTCAATATTCGGCCGATTCTCAAAAAGACTCCGTATGAGCTTTTCAAAGGAAGGAAGCCCAATATATCTTTCTTTCACATTTTTGGGTGCAAATGTTTTGTCCTCAACAATGGAAAGGACAACCTTGGTAAGTTCGATGAGAAATCCGACGAAGGTATCTTCCTTGGCAACTCCCTATCTAGTAAGGCATTTAAAATTTTCAATAAAAGAACTCTTTCTGTCGAAGAATCAATGCATGTATCTTTCAATGAAACTAACCCCTCGAAAGAGGATAACATTATTGTTGATGATGATGATGATATAATAGATATGTCACAACAACAAAAGGAAGTTCCAAATGATCAACCTATACCACAAGGAGATGTCTCACCAATCATTGAAGAACATCATGATCTACCGAAAGAATGGAGAACACATAGAGATCACCCGATCGATAAAGTTATTGGTGATATTAGCCAAGGCGTTGCAACTCGACTAAATCTCAAGGACGCTTGTCTCAACATGGCTTTTGTATCTCAAATAGAACCAACCAAAGTCGATGAAGCCTTAGGCGACGATCAATGGATAGTAGCAATGCAAGAAGAACTCAACCAATTCGAAAGGAATCAAGTTTGGAGTCTTGTACCAAGACCTGACAACAAGCACATCATAGGAACAAGATGGGTGTTCAAGAACAAACTTGATGCGAATGGGATCATAGTTCGTAACAAAGCAAGATTGGTCGCACAAGGATACAACCAACAGGAAGGAATTGATTTTGATGAGACGTTCGCTCCAGTAGCAAGGTTAGAAGCAATTCAATTATTACTTGCTTATGCCTGCTCTATGAATTTTCAATTGTTTCAGATGGATGTCAAAAGAGCTTTCCTAAATGGCTATATCAATGAAGAAGTCTACGTCAAACAACCTCCGGGTTTTGAAGACTTCAAGAATCCTTCACATGTTTACAAGTTGAAGAAAGCACTACATGGCTTAAAGCAAGCACCGAGAGCGTGGTATGACCGCCTCAGCAACTTTCTATGTGAAAAGGGATTTGTAAAAGGAAAGGTTGACAAGACTTTGTTCATAAAGAAGATCAAGGGTAACACCTTATTGGCTCAAGTCTATGTCGACGACATCATCTTCGGTTCAACAAACAAAGATCTTTGCGAAGAGTTTTCAACCATGATGCAAGGAGAATTCGAGATGTCCATGATGGGAAAATTGAACTATTTTCTTGTACTACAAATCAAGCAAACAAAGGATGGCATCTTCATCAACCAATCCAAGTATTGCAAGGAATTGTTGAAAAGATTCGATATGGATAGTTGCAAAGTGATGTCCACTCCTATGGGATCCGGAACGTACGTTGATTAAGATGAATCCGGAGCTTCAAGGGATGCATGAGTTTATCACTGATAATGGAAAAATTTACCCTGATTTGGTAAAATCATTTTTGAACCATTTCACTTTGAACCTGGATGATAATGATAAACATATGTTGTTTGCTAATGTGAGAGATTGTGAGATTGAGAAAGACCTAGGTATGCTGGCTGTTTCTCTTAGGATTCCATATTCGGGATTTTTTCTCCGGAAAGGGGTTAACCATGTCGATGGCAAATGGGCTAAATATGACAAAATGGAGTATTATTACTCAATCTGCAGATTTCCAAGGGTTGTTATTGTTTCAGGTCAGTGATAACATGAAACTATATCACATTTTTAGACTTGATTTAATTAAATTATATCGTTATTTGATTCAATTTATTTTATATTATTCGATATTACTCGGTATTTTCTTATTATTTATTTCAGATATCATTATTTAAAGCACGTGTGAAAAAGAAAGAAAAGGGGTGCAAAAAGAAGATTTTCTAGGAAAAGCAGCAAGCTGAAGCACCAAAGCCCAGCCCATGTTTGGAACAAAGGAAATGGCTGTCACGACCGCCACACCCACGTGCCGAGCGTCACGCCCCAAAACCTTGTGTTACGACCGTAACACATAGTGTGACGGACGTCACACATTTCATCCTATATTTTAGGCTTGACGTGCGTAACAGAGTGGACAGTTTCCCCTAAATTTCCTCCTGCACTCGTTGACGCTTTGGAACCCTACGGAAGATACTTTTGAGAAAACGGTTATTTTGAAGGGTGAATATAAATAGACCTCACAAAAAGCAAATGGCTCTGGCTCCCTTCGCCGTGCAATATTTTTTCCAGCCTTATAATTTTCCAGCACTCTAAGTCTTCAAGCAATTTTTATTTTCTTTTCTTTTCTAGTTTAATTTCCGAAGCATTCAATTTATTTTTCTCACGATAGTTTCTACACCGGAAACTATTGTGTAATTTTTACTGGATCTAACCTTACGTCAGATCATAGTATTTTATTTCCTTGTTTTTACTTTCCTATCTGATTGAGAATTGTGAAGAACAAATCCAACCGGCTTGTGGTGGAGTGTTCGAGCATCGAAGTTAGGAGATAAAATCCAGATTTCTAGTATCTTTCCAAGTTCATTAATTAATTGATTTATTGTTTTGATTTACATATGCTTTGTTCTGCTGTTTATATATATTGCTTGTTTGATATGGCCGTATTTAAGCATGATTATTGTTTATGCATGTTTAGCATGTCTGGCTAATTAATTTAGATATCGGTATGTAAAGTAAGTGGAATAAAGGAATCAAAATGGAGTTGGTTTAAATTTATTTCAAAATATAGTCACTCTTTTTCTGGTCTCAATTTACAAAGTTAATACCAAGGTTTTTGTACGAGAGTAAAAGACATACAGAAGTTAAAATCAATAGAACGACGGTTTGAGTTTTTAACTGGACAGTGTAAATTGAACATTAACTTTAAATCAGGGCGAAAGCAATTTTTAAGGTTAATTAAATTCTAATCATTTTCAAAAATTATTTTTAAAAGTTAAATGTGAGGACGAGAGTTAAGCATTTAAGTTTAATCATATAGTCTAAGTCAACAGAGCGAGAGTTTGAGACGAGGGCGTTTAAACGGTTAGTATTTTCTCAAAAAGAGTTTCTAAAGATTCTATTATTTTCAAAAGTGACTTTAGATTTGACGAAATAGTGAGAGCGTACGTTAAAATATAAAGTCATAGTCTAATTCAACAGAGCGAGAGTTTGAGGAAAAGACTTTTAATTAATAGTGTCTACTGAAAAGACTTATTTTAAAATTAAGAAAAAGACCAACGAAGATTTGATTCCCTAATTACGACGAACTACATACTGATATCCATATTATTTGATATTTTATCTAGACCCAAATTTAGTTTTATTTTTCCCCTTAATCATTAAAGTATCATCCGCCTTAGCTTTACGCAGTAACCCTAGAAAAACGGTAGGTCGATTCATTAAGTCCCTATGGGATCGATATCTTTTAAAACTACGCGATTAGACTGTGCACTTGCAGTTAGTACCCCGATAGACTCATAAAGTCGCGATCAGTCAACGTACTTCTCGCACACTCTGTTATGCGAAGAATCTGTCGGTTGATGATCGGATGCTACACTATGTTATCTGTCATGTCTTGTTACCAAAGGACTCAAATCTTTCTCAAATCAATGACTTGGAGATGCAGGTTATATTTGCTGTGAAGAACAAGATCAAAGTTAATTGGCTTCCAACTATGTTGTACCATCTCAAACAACAACTCACCCTAAAGACTAGGCTGCCCTATGGTCGTCTTATTTCAAGAATTTTGGAATCTACCGACATGAAATCGGAAGAGAATCGTTCATTGCAATGACCACAACCGCAAATGAGATCAACGGAGTTACAATCATGAAGAATACCGGCATAGTTCAATGCAACGAAGGATCGTACAAATATGATGACGGGTCCTCTTCATCCAACTTTCCTATCCCGGAGGGTGGCATTACCAACGAGTTCCTTTATACCACCATGATGAGCCAACACCGTGAAATTACCCGTGCAATCAAAAGCCTCTGTAACCTTGTGTTGAGTTCCCGTAACCTTCCCGAGGATGATGATGAAGGTGACGCCGGTAGTGAAGCGGAAGGAGAGGATAGTGAGGACATGTCAGATGAAGATTAAAGCACCATGTCTATTTGTGTTGCTGTTATGTTGTCTTATATTTTTTTGTTCTAGTTCATGACTATGCATGATGCTCGGTTTTATGTTTACCGTACTCTTAACCGTTTAATCCATTTATGTTTATGTTATCATGTGTGTTTGAATGCTTATACTATATCAATGATTACATAATGCTTGTATGCTTATATGTTTTTTCATAAGCCTCTTCCTTTTTGCTAATGCCAAAGGGGGAGAAGACTTGTTTCTCTAATATTCTCTCTATGCAGAATTTTTGTGTTATGCTTCTCATTTAGGGGGAGTTCTTGAACTTAGGGGGAGAATCAAATTAGAGAAACTTCACTCTTAAGCATCTTTCTCAAAGTTGGTTGTCATCATCAAAAAGGGGAGATTGTAGAAGCATGCTTCAATCCAAAAGAATTTTGATGAAGACAACATGTATCAACGCAAAAAGATAAGAGCTTCAAGAGAATTCAAAGCATCAAGTTAATCAAGCCACTTATGCATAGCAACATTTGGTTCAAGCTTCATTATCAAGCCAACACTTTTGCAAATGTGTTGAATTACTTCTAAGGTATATCTAATTCACTCTTAAATTAGTATACAAGTGTTCAACAATCATGTTTTGCATTTCCATATTTAACCTAACCATTTGTTAACATGTTGAAATGAAAAACACATTTTTCTTAAGATATTTTTTGTGTTTCAACAGTGTTAACCGGTTAACCATATGGGTTAACCGGTTAACGGCCCTGCTTTTGAAATTCTCTTGTTAACGTTATATGCATTAACCGGTTAACCCATTTGGTTAACCGGTTAACACTGTTCGTTTCAGTTTTTCTTAGCCTCTTTTCATGAAAAATGTTTTCAAATACTTATACCTTTTCACTAATTTTTATGAAGAAAATTATACCTCTTTGAAAAGGTGTTTTGATCAATATAAATTCTGGATTTTTTAATTGAAAAAATACCTCCAAGAACTTTCATAAAAACTCAAGATAATCACTCTTTCATATTTTCAATTTCTCATAGAAGTGTTCATAACCAATTTTTGAGAAGAAACTTTTTAAACATTCTTGTTTCATCTCATTTTATTTCTTGTTGAACACTTATATATTATCATTTGAGTGAATTATTTATCCAAGGAGAAGATCAATCAAGAGAAGATTGATAGTACTACACTTTATTCAAATCATCAAAGAAGATTTATTTCTGTTTGACTTGTGATCCAGGATTGTTGGACACAAGGGTTGGTGTTGCAAGAGGATTGTTCTTGCACACTTGATTACCTATAGGTTAGATAGTAAGCATAACCATTGGTGTGTGAGTAGGCTGTACAATAATTCTAACTATAGTGAAATCTCTTTCGAGTCGAAAGGGGAGTGGAGTACCTTCGGAGTGTGAAGGGAACCACTATAAATTCCGGTGTCGTTTTACTTTCCGCAATTTATTTTTCAGCACTTAAACGAAAAATAACCAAGAATCGGAAACAAGATCGAAGAAATTTTTACCACCTAATTCACCCCCCCCCCTCCCCTCTTAGGCGCATTTACAACTTACAGAACCACCTTTGAATCATCATCAACAAACTTGCATTTCCCTTGATCAAAGACCTTGACTTTGCCTTGCTTTGAAGCATGATTACCTACTTGAGTAACAAGAACAAACAAGTACCATATCTTCATGAAGTTAGGGTTAGCTTACAAGTAAAACAAACTGAAATCCTAGTGCTAAGATATCATACACAATATGGACATGCTTGTGAATCCATGACCAAATGCAATGATCATGCATTATATGATTTGATGTACGCAAATGCGGATTATGCAAAAGGAAAAATGGAGCGTAAGTTTTGGGGTATGACAATTATGTTTTGTATTTTTTTTCTCTGTGTTGGTATTTAGGATGTTCTAAGAACATATAATTGTACCAGTTAATCATTTTATGGTAGGTTGCATCTGTTTGTATTAACTTGTAACATTTGAACCACTTCTACGATACTTTTACGCCACTTGTACCCTAATTTTGACTTTGACTAACAGAGCAAACACAAAGGACTAACATGGCGTTGTTTGAATAATTAAAGGATCAAATTTTCCTCTTTAAAAATTAAGGGACAAAAATGGACCCGGGGTAAAGTTAAAGGACAAAAGTGGTACTTTTTAAACCACAAACACTTAACCAATTGATAAACCATTCTTAAAATAATAGAAACTATTGAACAATATTTAAAACACAATTCATTACCATGTGAAGACGATAAAATTATACTTGCTAACTATACTTGCAACATTAACATATCCATAGTTGAGCAATTAATAGAATTTCATAAGATCATTTATGATCTGAGAATATTGAGGTGAAGATTGATGATAAGGACAAGACTATACTCTTGTTAATCTCATTATCTCATTACCTAGACCATTTGATAAATTCAAGGAAGTTTTTCTTTCTGGTAAATAACATACTATTACTTTGGATGAAGTTCTGATGGCTTTGAAATACAAGGAATTTTCAAAGGTGAAATATTTGAAGACCGACATAATGGAAATGGATTGAGTGTCTCAGGAGAAGAGTGTGAGCATAGAGGGATGTCCAAATCTATAAAGTTTTTAAAATTCAAGGTCAAAATGCTTTATTTGTCAAAAAAACTTATCACTTCTTGAAGTATATTTTCTAGCGGGAAGAGAATGGAGTTTTTGTTCAGATTGTTGTAGCCTCATATGAGGATAGTTGTGATAGTGTTGGTGTACTAGTGGTGGAGTTTGGAGACCGAAAAGATTTTGGTCATGGAACTAAGACACTCTTATAACATGTGCCCAATGAAAGAATACTTTGAGACTTTAAAGCCGAAAGATAGTGGATTCATCTGACTCAATAATAATATCAGGTATGTTCTAGAGTAATTTAATATGAAGTATGTTTGATGGTCATAATTTGATTCTACATAATGTGAGGTATGTTCTAAAGTTCAGGAAAAATTTGTTATTCATAAGCATGTTTAGTTATCTAGGCTATTACACTAGAGTTGAACATAGGATGTTGAAGATTTCACATGATGGAGTAATCATAGATAAAAGGTCTAAAATATGTGGGTTATATAATTTAGATGGTTATAATGTAATTGGTCATTCATCACTAGCTAATGAATAATTTCATGACAACAACAAGCTATGAGATTTAAGGTAACATTATGGTAGATGTATAGAGATTGTTCTAGAGAACATTAAAGAGTTTTGCATGAGGCATGGGATAAAACCGCATTTGACCGCTTTGGAATGGTGTTAGGAGCTGAGTTGTCTGGCAGTTTTAGGGCAAGTCTGCTACCAAAGTAACTTATTTGGTTGGAAGTGTTGAACATGTGACTCTGTACAGAAGGGGGGGGGGGGGGGGGGTGAATTATGGAGGTTTGAAAATCATTGATTTAAAATAAAATCATTTTTGAAATCAAATTTTGAAAACATTTTATAAAAAATGTTTGAATATGCAGCGAAAATTCGAAGTGAAAAAATTAAGTGGAAAAATAAAGGAGACAAGGGAAGAGAGAATGACACCAGAAATTTATAGAGGTTCAGGCTAATAAAGTGAACTAGACCTCTCCTCAATAACTAATCTTGAGAGTATCTATTATTGCTTGAGAGCTTTTAGAAGGTTAAGACCATAAACTCCATCACGCAAGGAAATGAATTTTCAGGCTAACTTCCAACCAAACAACAAACTAAGGCTTAAAACGGTTAGTCTACAAACCAAACAACGAGAAGAGCTTTGAACGGTAGTCTCTAAGCCAAACAAAGACTTTGCACATGCTGATCTCGAACCAAGATGGAGTTTTTAGCTGGCTATCCTCTAAATTGAACCGAAGTTTTATACGGGCTGACCACGAAACTAACTGAGATTTTTGCTGAGCTAATCTAGAACCTACTCAGCTTTTAACTAGACTAAACTCAAAAACTGAGTGACATTTTACACCAGTCTAATCTCGAAACAAAACAACTTTTGACAAGGATGAGCGCAAGAACCATTGTGAAGATTTTTCACTGATTGATCTTAGCAGACCCAAAAGAGAGGTTTTCTTCAATGGCGAGCTCACGAACCAAACGAAGACTTATTCTAATCCCAAAATATAAACAAAGAGATTTTACAATGGTTTAGCTCCCAACCAAAATAATCACTTCCTAAGGAAGAATAATTTACTCAAGAGAAAAATATACTCTTGGTAAATTTACAATTAATTCCTCACCCAAAACAAAAATCCTCATTAAACTTAAGAACACTCTCAAAACACTATTGCTAAAATATGTGAGAAAATGTGAATGGTTTAGAGAGATCGTAAGAAAAATGAAAAGTGAAGTTTTTCACATTTTATGGATGTTTTGAAATGATAAAGAAGCTCTCTATTTATAGGCCAAGAAATGGTGTAAGTTTGGAAATAATCCATGGACCAGTTAAATGACCCAACATGTTAGCTAACCGATTAGGTAGTGCAAATCATCAATTATTGCTGCCCAAATTGGAAGTTTAGATAGTGAGTCATTACCAATCATTAAGAGACTGACATAATCTATTTTAGAATCGATTATGCATCATCTAATCAATTGTGCTATAAATCTATTCGATTAGACATCTTAAAAAACATTTCTTAATTAAGCAGACACTCCCTTAATCAATTGGCTAGGCTCTAAAAATATTTTTTGGTTATTTTAATTAAAAAGCGAGGCTTCTCTATGTGTGTGTGTGTGTGCATGTGTGTGTGTGTGTGTGTAATTTAGCCATAATACTCCTTTAAACTCCCTTGTGTCTTAAAAATACACTGATCACTCAGACGGACAATATCAAACAAGTTTTTACACTTTCTGTCTTTCACACTTTGAAGCTTCAAGTCTTGGCATTATCTTTGACTTTATCACACAAAAGCCTTGAGTCATCTTGACAAGGTTTGATATATTTCTGTATTATTTGCCATTATCTAAGATGTTGAAGGTTTAAATCACTAGTGCCTTTAAAAAAAATGTCTTTATCTTGATTCAGAAGGATATATTGGTATTGACCAACCACCTTGTACATATTTGACCGCTTGAGCTAACTTCAGTAGTTGCTTGACTTCAAGACTTCAAATGGTGTTATCATCAAAATCACTTCAAATGTTGTCATCATCAAAGGTAAGATGTTGCTTCTTGAATCTTGTTATCCATGAGTTTTATCATCTTGGATTACTTCTTGATTATACCTCTAAGCACATAGATCCACACGAGGATTTCCATTCACGGGGATAAACTTTTGGACGCTTATGGAGGTCCGTAGTAAGAAACATGTAGACTACTTTATTTTAAAGGTCATTAAAACTTTTTTGTTTACGCAAATCAAGCTACTCCAGCTTGATGGTAAAGTAGTGAAATAAGTCTTTAATGGTATCCAGAAAGTGAAAATGGTTAGAAGTTGTGCAAAGTGGAATATGGAAGATCAAAGTTCATCATAAGAAAATGTATTACTTTCAGTGAGACTCATAAGAGGGGAAAAGTAAAGACATGGAGATGAAGATGTTATAAATAATAGAAAATAAGATTGAGTTTGAGGTAGAGGTTCTTGCTAGTGATACTAGTTCTAGTGAGGGAAAATTCATATTGGCCTTTGATCATCACTTGACTCGTGATAAGGTAAGGAATAGAATCATATCATCTCAAGGATACTCTTATAATGGTCTTAGTTGTCATGCTTTGAATGTTCCTGAAGAGTGGCAAGACCCATAAACATAAACCTTCAAGGAGGATTCAAAATCAGATCGAGTAAAAAATGGTTAAAAAATCATATTTGTAACCTTGTTAGACTACCTAAGCAGGTAAAGGTGGTCGGGTGCAAGTGGATGCAAGTGATAAGATCAAAGTTAAAATGTGACATGGACTTGGTCAAGGTTGTTGAATGAAGTTTAAAATCATAGAGAACAACAAGATGGTTTGTGGGTAAATTGACATCACCATCAGATTAAATTCAAGGTGGAAATTCATAGAAGTGTGTCTTAAAACCTCAAGTGATGAAGAGAAGGAAAACATGTTTCATGACTATAAAAAAACAAAGGCGCCATAATCAATGAAAAACGACAAAAAAAAGTTGTCAAAGTCGCATATTAGAGGTCAGGCATGATGAGCAATAACGGATTGGGTCTGATTGGAGTGGTTCGTGGATATCTGACTTGATTGTTTTTGTTTACAGATCCATTCAACAATTATAAATATATATCTCTATTATTCTTATCAATACAATTTTTAAAATATAATTTAAAAGATAATGGGAACATATCTCAAAGATAGTGTTAACATTCTTTAGAATTTTTAGAATTTAGGAAACCTTTAAAAATATATAAGTGAAATTAATTATCATAACATCATAACTCTATATTAAAAAAATTAATATTTCTTCTACTATTTTCTTAATGTTTTCATATTTTTCACTATCTTATGTTGGAAACAGATAATTTTTTGTATAGTTTATTTTTATTAAATTTAAGGGTTTTTTCAAATTTTATTTGCATATGTATATCTTATTATTTAAGTTATTAAAAAATTAATTCAAATAATTTTAAAATATAATTATAGTATATTAAATAATTAAAATAATTAAATTAAATGCATTATTTTACATGAAGCCTAATCCCTCACAAGTATTAATACATCACTATATGAAACATGTTTTCCAAGGGAAGTATCTCTCGCAATACGACCCTCACAACTTTTCTAACATAAACTTTCATAATTAGTTTACGATGAAAACTTCAAAAATATTTTAAAAAATATAATTTTCAGAATTTTCATCCATTTCAGAGGGGTTTGCTCCACTAATATAACCTTTTTTGATAGTGTAAATTTAGAATTTTTTTAAAATAATCATGTTTTTTTTAAAAAAAATAATCTAAAATAACTATATTTTCAGATTAAATACCAAAATAACCATATTTTAAATAAAAAAAATCGCCTCCAAAAGGAATCGTCATAGGTTGTGGTGTATGCACTCAAATTTTGAACTAAGGCGCCATAGGTATGACGCATGCATTCATGTCATGCTGCTGCCTGTGGCGCATGCAAGCATTCTCTAGGAGCATGTGTCATGGGTAGTGGCTACTATGTTGTTTAGGGTTTTTTTATATATAGTTCATTCCCTACCCACCATTTTCCACCCATCTTCTAGTTCGCTCCTTCAATTTTTCTTCAAAATGCCATGCTATATTATTAATAGAAATGCCAATTTGATTTATTCAGCAATAAAGTCTCCGATGAAGATCCTACTTTGAGACTCAGAGACTTTGGAGCATCTTCGATGAGCTTGATCTGTTGGTTAGACTGAGACATTGCATACGATGAAAAGATCATAAGAATTCAAAGGCTTGTTACGATGTACAACGACAATGGAGAAAGTTGTTTCTGGGATTCAGTTAAAACTGATACCAATTATCGTATTAAGATGCATAGTTCATAGGAAACTGTCTTGATGGTTGTAATCACATAGATATGTTGTTTAGTCGTTGTATTTGTTTGTCTTGTTGTCCAGTTGTTGTTTAGTTATTGTTTAAATTCTTGTAACTGAATGTTGTGATCTTTATGAAATGAACGTTTTTTTCAATATCAAATAAAATAGTTACATAAAATGAATTACATATAAAATACAGGAGTAAAAATGGATTATTGAGTTATATTGTGGAGCTTGCTCCAACATTGGGATAGTTTGTACGATTGTGTCTGGATTGACGGCATGAACTACATAATCTCACCATTTTGTTCGTCGTATCCATTTCGGTTTGAATACGTGTGTTGTTAGGGTGACCATTTTTCTTTCTTTGCATATTTTCATTATGCCAAACTATCTCCCCCGTGATATGCAAGCTAATAGTCCTCCTTTTCCACCACTAGAAAGTTATTGTTGTACACATTTCATAAGTTTCTGACTTTGTAAATGACGCATAGTAAGTTGGAAGGGTCATGTCGAGTCTTTGAACATGCCACTATGACATGGGAGCAAGGCATACGAAAGGCTTGGAACTTTCCACAATCGCACTAACCTCTATCTAGTTCGACTCGATAGTATCCCTTTGGCATCCTCTCATTGTGGTACATTGCCTCATCTACATTGAACCAACCTTTACGGCGATCAAACATTGTGATCACATGTGTGTTAGCTTTGACATCTTCACTGAGCTCCATTTTGAACGTCTGATCTTAAATAGTGACCCTAACCTAAAATAGGTTGCTCTCACCAAAACGGTTATATGTAGGTTTCATATGCCTTTGAAGATAGAGTTCATCGATCCCACGAGATTTGTTGTCATGTGGCCTCATCGTTGACCATTGTCGAATGCCCTGGTCCACTTATCCAATGGAATATTATTAATCCACCTTATTGCATCTGCATTTTTCAATCTTATCTCTTTGCGGATAGTGTTTGAATGAAGGTTCTGTTAATACATACCTTGCATTCACAACCTTCTTCTAAAGCATCTTGTCTTTGATCTCCCGCATGAAATTTTGAGCGATGTGTCTAATACAGTAGACATGTGTGAAATGAGGATATTGTCAACTGTTATCAAGGTTTTAATAAGCAATCTCAGTAGATGGATGTTTGTCTGAAATCAAGCATAAGTTAGGTCGTGGAGCAACGTGTTATCATAGATTTTTTAGGGGAAAAAACTCCATCCACTAGCAGTATCTCATTTAATCAGAGCGAAGGCAACTGGAAAAATGTTATTGTTGTCATCTTGTGCCACTATCATGAGTAGAGTTCCTTTATATTTCCCATACAACCATGTTCCATCAATTTGTATAATAGGTTTGCATAACGCAAAACTTTTAATGCATGGTTCATACGCCCAAAATAGTCAGTGGAATATTCCATTTCCACTAACACAAGTCTTGTCTAGGGCATATACCGGTAGGGTCTCCAAAATTGCAACAATCCCTAGAGCATAATGCTTAAATGCCATCAGGTATTGTGGAAGTTCTTTATACGAATCCTCTCAATTTCCGAATACTCGTTCAACCTCCTTAGTTCTAGCTATACATGCCTTCTTGTACGAGGGAGTATAATTATATCGTGTAACGATATGCAAAATTATTGTACTCACCTTTAACGGTGGATCCTTACTAATGACAGATAAAGTTTCATCGCATATTAACTAAGATCCGAGTTTACGGTGATCCTGCATCGGATTGGTGATCATGAAAGTGTGAGTTGGACCCATAGAACCTATCTTCTAAGAATCACTCCTCTTCTGGTAAGATGTTGTCATCCAGAACATGCAGAGCACATTACGACACATAATCTTGTACCTCGTGACATTACTGTGATCAATGATATAATCAGCTAAGATATCCATGTGATAATTTTTTATATCTCTCACATAATTTTATTTGGTGCGAAACATGTCTCCCACTTTTAAAGATCCCTTCATCTGCATATACGGATTGTAAAAATACACATGATCGGAGGTAACGGCTCTTTCTCGTGTTCGACAATGTCATTGTTCACCATATGATTAACCAATATCTCATCTTCTTCTTTCTCGTCAACAACATCGACTTCGGCTTGTTCATCATTGTCAATTTTGCAGAAAACTTGTGACAGATCAATGATCTGAGACAACTAATTTTGTTGTAGTAAAATATACAACTCAATATCGTTGAACCCGGAATGTTCATGACTGAGAAACATATTTTGAACATCTTCATTATCTCGGTCTTTAGCTGAAAAAATTTGACTTGGTTATTGGCAAAAATAACTGGATTTTTGTAAATGATTTGTGCCACTGGACCACACTGCAACTTCTTTTCTATTCTCTCTTTCAAATGTGAAATTTTTTGATCGTCTGTTTATTGTAAACCTAGTAACATCATATTACGAAAATTAAAACCAGATAAGTCACATTCAAATGTCTCACCATTGATGTGAGCATTGATCATGTATTATGGTGAATGAGCCATTTTTGTGAAATGCATTGTTATTTAGTGTATTGGTGGTGATAATGCAGTGTGAGTTTCTTCTTAAACGAATATGCGTTCACTTAAATAGGATCCAAATAGCATGGCAAAAATGAACCCATGCACCATAGGCTATGGCGCATGCATTATGTTTTTCATAATGGCGTCATTGCATGTGGCGTGTCATGTGTTCTACAACATTGCATGCATGCCAACCTGACTCTAGCCCTAGAACATATCACTTTGACTGGCGCATGTGTATAAAAGGAAGCCCATGCGCCATAGGCTATGATGCATATGTGGTAGGCTGCATGCAAAAAACGTTCACGTGAATGCTTTCATACACTATGAATATGGATTATCTCAACATATTTCCATAAAAAAAATTAACATATACATTTTATCAGTAAGAAACATGCAGAAGAATTCCAAAATATGGCTTTATTAACCATGGGTGAGACACATTAAGAAACTATCAACAACATTGCGGAGTTTGTAAGTCATTAATTCGAATGTATTACTGAATTTGTTGTTAATACTTTTCCTTAATTATTTTTTGTTAGGATCCAAAGATATTTCGGTGTCGTGTACATGAATATGTACCACACGATGAATTGATAGAACCATATTTATGAGTAGGAAGTTTTGGTCATTCACTCAACATAGTCTCATACTCTCTTGATTACAAATTTATCCTCGCTTTTGTAGAAATATGGAGACCCGAGACACATATATTTCACCTTCCATTAGGATATTGTACCATCACTCTAGAGGACGTGTACATGTTGTTGGGTCTACCTATCAAAGGTAGGGTTGTTAATGATAGAGTTAACCAAAATAACGCAATATGTGAAGAACTTTTGGGTGCCCCATTGTTTGAAGACACAACAAGGGATCAAGGTATTAAACTAAAGTATCTTAAATAACACTATTCAAGTATAATACTAATCGAAGATTCGATTTAGTATGAAAAAATAATTAAAACTCGGTGTTATATTATGTTACTATTTGGTAATTTTTTATTTCCTGAAACTACTTATAATACAGTAAATATTATGTATTTGTATTTGTTAATAAACATAAATAAAATAGGAACATATAGTTGAGGTTCCGTTTTTTGGTCCCATCTATATAGTTCTTTGTGTAAATACGCACAAAAGGGTACTTTTTCATTTTATTCTTGCGCTTTTTTGCTCCCAGCATGTGGTTGGTCAAGAACGTCGTCACTCGCCCCCATCAACGAGAACACTTCACATTCCCCTACACAACAAAGTAAGTTTATCTCATTATTTTCACTTACTTACTTTATACTACAACTAACTATAAATAATTTATTTTCACTCTTTTTGACTTAGGTGGTCTGTTCGAGGGAAGAACTACAACAAATGTTCCAGACACGCTATAACGGTGTATCAAAATCTTATAGATCACCTTGGACCAGACGATGTATTACAACTAAACAACTCATCATCTCGTTGATTTAGTTTTAATACCAATTTACAAATCTTCTTATCATGTATTTTTTCTATACAATTTATTTGGAGGTCGTATTTGGGTCTCGACCACGAGGTTAATCCCGAGGATGATGCAGTTTGGACAACAAAAACACCAATCATCAGGTTAGCTACTGTGAAGATGCACCAGAGTGACCGTGTCAAACTGCAGTTCGGCATGCAACAACAAATCTCATATCCTCCGACTTGTTTGGAACAATGGCATCAACTAAGAGTTGATGTCCAATGGAATTATTTCGATTGGAGAGAGTTTGTTAGGGAGATGTGTCTTCAATGAAAGCAGCGACATCAACGGATCATAAACGAACCTATCATGCACGATGCTAGACCAACTCGAAATTATTTGAATTGGTATAGGTTGGTTACAACGACATAGTTTGTGTCTGACCCGACGTATTTGATCGACCCACGCCAACGAGTTTCATCATCATACGCCCAACAAATAACCCCACCCAACAACCAACCCCACACCATTACCAAACTCAACAACAATGTCAACCCACTCAAACCCAAAAACCAACCTCGCAACATTACCATACTAGATACCAGGGTCGTCTTTGAGGGCATGCAAGGCAGACTACCGCACAAGACCTCAAATTTTTACGATTAAACTGTACTTATATAAGACCTCATAAATCCTTGTCACTGTTAAAATATGGTCAAATAGGGCCTCTAATATTTTTTCATAGTTAAACTATGACTAACCTATCCATAGCCTCAAAAAACTTAAGACGACTCTTCCAGATACACCTAACCACCAATCGAACATGACTACGAACCCACATACATCCAACCCCACAATCAATTTTTGCCACACATCCAAACACAAAATCAAGAGCATGACTCATACCACCATCAACCATATGCCCCCACCACATCTTACTATAGCCCCGATGATGCATATGATTCCACCTCATCCCACCATAGCCCCCAACCAATGTACACCCAAACATCACACCACCAAAGCACCCAAACATCACATTCCCAAAGCACCCAACAAACACATGTTTTTCAAACACCACAAGAACCGTTGTTTCGTTTCCAAAATGATTCAATGTCCTAATTCAACCAACCAACCCGCCCACACGTAACCCAACCAACACGACCCAACTACGACAACATGAGCACCGAACTCGATTACGGCAACACCGACTATTAGGGAGATATGATCGAAAATTTATTAGATATGTCAGGACCCTCGTACCAACCACCTTTGCCTCAAGCGAATATTAGGAGACCCCAAACACCTCAGGGAAATCGTTTGAGACCTCGAAGACAAGGGAATGTACGAGTGTGTGGAACCGGTGGGCGTTACAATCGAGCAGATCATTAAATTTCTATTCAATCGTTGTGTAATTCAGTTTGATGGAATAATACTACAATTTATTTTTCATTAAATATTTTATTTAATATTATTTTGTTGTTAAAATAATTATAAAAAAACAAGACAACACGGTTAGGCATGGCAACATAACCCGTACCCGCGGGTACCCACCCGAACCCGCCTCGAAGTTGACGGGGAAAACCCGCTTTGACTGGGTTTGGGTTTTCCCCGATAATAAAATATGGGGATGGGTCGGGTAATGGGGACACTAGTACCCACCCCGAACTCGCCCCGTTTATTTCATTATGTACATTATTATTTATTTTTGATAATTTAGAATATTAAATATGTTGTCAATGTTTTGATATTTTAACTTGAATATATTATTTAAAATATTTGAAATGTATGAATGAAATTTTTAGATTGTTTTATTTTATTATTTGTAATGTAATTTTATTTTGGAAAAAATAAATATTTCTATTAAAAAGTTGATTTCACTAAATGAATGGTGGCGGGGTGGGGATACCCGAACCCAACGCAAACCCGTTTGGGACGAATTTGGTTTTTGATTCTCCATCCCCGTTTGGGTTTGGGGCGGGGAACGGAGATTGTTTGGAAATTCGGATTTGGGTTTGGGGGAGGTAAAAACCGTCTCCGACCCGCCCCGTTGCCATGCCTAAACACGGTAGTCACTGTCTGTGGCGCATGCTCCTAAAGGATACATGCACCACATACAGTCGCATGACATATAAACATGTGTTATACCTATGACGTCTTAGTTCAAAATTTCACTACATGTGCTACTATCTATGACGCCTTCTCATATTGACAAATTATTTTTATTTCACTACATGTGCTACTATCTATGACGCCTTCTCATAAATTTAAATTTTAAAAACAATTAGTTTATTATTATAATTCATGGAAATACTACATTTTAAAACGATGGTTATATTAAGGTCAATAGTATGTATATCATGTGAGTTAAATGAAACTACTTAAAAAAATTCTTAAATTGATATAATAAAATAACTTTAAAATTCTTATAAATTTAATTCAATTTTTTAAATTATTTATTTATAAATATCAATAATTTATTTATATCAATACATACTAATTGGCATCTACAATGAGGGACCTCACCCATAAACATAAACAAAAAGCGATCAGATTTAATCAACAATCTAAATTTATTTTAAATAAAAATGAGAACATTTATATATTTGTACACAGAATCTTATTCTCGTCTCTTTTCTCCATTTGGTGTCATGAACTTCAAAAAATATAGAGTTAATCTCTAAAAACATAAAATAAAACTGTGACAATGTTTCCATACACTTAATAAAAAGACAAATAAAATACTTGAACAAAGATTTTCAAAATCTTCGGTCACTTATTCATAATTGTTATTTTTATGTTTGTGATTTTGGTGATTGAAAAGTAAAAATAGATATTGTTATTGTTCCATTAAGTTAAATTGAAGAACCTATGTAACATAAACAAAATACTACTTAATCCATTTTTTATTATAAATTATTTTAAAAAAATATTTTATATCATAATATAAGTCGTTTTATAATATTAATAAATTATTAATGTTATTTTTCTTATTATATTCTTAAATATTTATTATTCTTTTTATTTTTAATTATGTCAATTTATCTTTTCAATATCATTAATGAAAATATTATTAATTAAAAATAATTTTATAAAAAATTTTATTATTTATTTTTTTATATCACAATTATTACATTCCTTAATATGTGTGAAAAGTCAAAAATCACTTATAATAAAAAAGAATTGATTATTAGATTAAGCCAATGATTTGGATTTATTGAAAATAAAATAGAATATATATACATTTCATCACACAAATATACTCCTATTTCTTCTAAATTAAAGTCCTTCCCAATTCAACAAAGATCTTCGCAAAACCGGTTGACTCAAATACAAAAAATGTGACTAAATAATGTTTGAAGCATTATATTACCTTGTATTCCATAACAAAGATGTTTGCTTGGTAGAAAATGATGAGATAGGTGATGAGGATGTTATACATTTTCAACAAAAACCTTAGATTTAGATTTTTCTGGCAGTTAAGTTATGCAATTACTCATCCAGGTGAAAATGTTTCTTCTTCAATTTGATTCAATGCAACAACAACAATTTCTATTTTTAATTTCCAGTCACCGAAACAAAAAATAAATATAAATAAAAATTATAAAATTCAAGCACTTTATTTGTTTGTTTTTTTATTAAATGTTAGAAATATTGTTACATTTTTATTTCATGTTTTAGGGTTTAAGTGCATATATTTGGAAAGTTAATGAAACTCAAATGAAAAAGAGATGAGAATAGGATTCTGTGTATAAATATACAAATGTTCCATTTTTTTATTTAAAATAAATCCAGATTATTGATTAAATGTAATGATTTTCTATTTATTTATGTTTCACTAAGGAAAGGTTTAATTGGTCCCTCACCCTAGAAGCTCCCTAAAATATTAAAAAAAAAAAAAAATCTTGATGTATAAAAGTTATAACATGAAATAAATCTATTGACGAGTAAATGCGTTTTAAAAGTTATTTATTTTTAATTAAATATAATTTTAATTTTTAAAACAATCTTAATTTTAATTTTTTAAATATATCATTTAACTACTTCCTTTAATATTTGTTATAAGAGAAATGATCCTTTTAAGATATATGGAATTATTGATATATTTGATCTATATATGAATCAGATATATTAATTATTGAATAAAATTAAAAAATGAATTTTTTCTTAAGGAATAATATTTTTAATTTATTATTCTTAATTTTAAAAAATTAGAATATAAAATAATTAATAAAAACACTTGGATAAAATTACTATTCTTTGTTTTTTATTTATCTTTTTTTATAATGTATGTGAAATAGTTTGATATTTATTTTGGGAAGGAGTGATTAAAATTTTTGGATAGAAAAACTATTATTGGACATTTAATGTTTTAAATTTTTGGATAAATTTAAAACAAGTTTTTTTTCTTGCTTGATTCATTTGAAACGAGCCTTTATGATAAAGTTAAAACAGAATTCAACAATATTGTCCAATAAATAATACTCTTAGAAAATGGGATATGAGAAGCGTGTGAGATTATGGCAACTATATTGTTCATTGGTCTTACAAATTTCAATCATTTAAACGGGGAGAAAAATATGTGCCAATAATTGATTGTAAAAATAAATGGTGACCACTTAGATATTTTAGAATTTGGTTGAGGTAATATCATGTTATTTTTAATATTAATTTTAAAAAATTATATTTTAAATAAATTTTGAATAGAGATATCTGTACCAACAAAAAAATTAAGGGTGCTTATGAATTTATCTTGGATTTTGAGATGCTAGGTTCTCGTTTTACAATAATTTTGGAAAGAGATAAATATACATATTTTTTCTTAAAAGTCTTATTTGAACTTTCAATAAATTATTTTTAATTTTGGTATTAACAATAAGCCCTCCTAAACTTATAAATGCAACTGTGAAGTTTTAATAATACTGTCGGTTTAATAACACCCATATATAACATTTGAATAGGAGATTACATACGTGTCTTTTTTATATTTGAATATTACAGGCAATTATTTTTATATAATTTTATTTTTAAATTAAAACATAGTATCATAAACTATTTATTTATTTATTTATTTTAATTATTATTTTTTTAAATATATAAATAAAATAGTAATAATTACCAAAAACTCACCCAATTATTTATAGGTATTAAAATTCGAATTCTGATGATAACTTTCAATCTAATAATATTGATTTCTAACAATTGAGTTAGAATTTGTAAATATTTTAAAACATCCGTAAATATTTTTATTGTAAACTAATTTCAAATTTTAAATTATCAAAAATATTTAACTTTAATTTTATTTAATACAGGAATTGTTAAAACGCAAAAAAAATATATAGTGATAATTCATCAAGTTTTTATTTATATTTTAATAATAATTTCACACTATCTTTGAGCTATCATGAAATTTAAAAAAAGTACGTCACTTGGCTCAAGATTAACTTGAAGCGGGACAATATAAGAGAACACCGTCTTTAATATCATCTCATGAATCAATAACTCCAAAACCTTGTTAACAAGTCTTCATTATTTTCTATTTAATAACTAGCATATTCATGAACCTTTGTTAAGAAAATAGAGACACAAAAAGCATATTAGAGACTATGAAGAAAAATGAGAAAGAGAGTTTAGAAATCAATCAAGTTCCAACTATTAACTATAGAGGATGGAAGGTCATGCCCTTCATAGTTGGTAACCAAGATTAATTAACTAACTATTTAATTAATTTCATGTTTAGTGTTACATTAATTGGTTTTCATATGATGCAGGAAATGAAACATTTGAGAAGCTAGGAACCACTGGTACCTTATCAAACCTCTTAGTCTATCTTACAACAGTCTTCAACCTTAGCAGTATTGAAGCCACAAATATTGTCAATATCTTCAATGGTAGTGCTAGTTTAGCTACTTTGCTAGGAGCTTTTCTTTCTGACACTTATTTTGGTCGCTACAAAACACTTGGATTCTCCACATTTGCTTCCTTTCTGGTAATACTTTTAATTTACTGTCTGTCCGGTGTGTCAGTGTCTATATCTGTGTCTGAGTTATATGCGTCATGTAACTTTATGATTTTGAAACAGGGGTTACTTGTTATACAATTAACAGCATGGATAAAAAAAATGCATCCAGCAGAATGTGGAAATGAGAAAACTACATGTACACAACCAAGTACAGGACAAATGGCGTTTCTGTTGCTTGGATTTGGGTTTCTGATAATAGGAGCTGCGGGGATTAGGCCTTGTAACTTAGCATTTGGAGCTGATCAGTTCAACCCAAACACTGATTCGGGAAAGAAAGGGATCAATAGTTTCTTCAATTGGTACTTTTTTACATACACTTTTGCTCAGATGGTTTCTTTGTCATTGATTGTGTATGTACAATCGGATGTGAGTTGGGCACTTGGTCTTGGAATTCCTGCTGCTTTGATGTTGTTTTCATGTATTGTTTATTTCTTAGGAAGTAAATATTATGTGAAAGTTCAAGCAACTGGTAGTCCTGTGACAAGTATTGTTCAAGTTGTTTCTGTGGCTATAAAGAAAAGGAAACTCAATCTAAAAGAAGATGAGTATTCATTGGTTCCACTTTTTAGCTATATATCTCCTCATTCTATCAACTGCAAGCTTCCCCATACACCTCAATTCAGGTAACAATTTATACGAATCACACAATACTGACACGTCGATATAATATTTTAGAAAAAAATGAACGTAATCACATGTGTCGGTATCATATCAATGTCAAACACTGGACACGTCTTTGTTCAGAGGTGTCGGTGTTACAGAGGTGTCAGACATCAGATATGTCTTTGTTCAGAGATGTCAGTGTTACAGAAGTGTCAGACACCAGACACGTCTTTGTTCAGAGGTGTCAGACACCAGACACGTCTTTGTTCAGATGTGTCAGTGTTACATAGGTGTCAGACACTAGGCACATTTTTGTTCAGAAGTGTCGGTGTTATATAGGTGTCAGACATCAGACACATCTTTATTCAGACGTTCTAGTTTTATAGAGGTGTCAGATACCAGACACGTCTTTGTTTAGGAAAGTTGATGTTACATAGGTGTACACCTTTGTTAAGAGGTTTGAGTGTTATAGAGGTGTCAGACACTAGAACGCCTTTGTTCAGAGTTGTCGGTGATGGACACTAGACACGTTTTGCTGAGAGATTTTGGTGCTACATAATGATTTGCTATAAAATGTTTACATGAATTTACAGGTTTCTTGACAAAGCAGCTATTATAACTCCAGAAGACAACATAAACCCTGATGGTTCTGCATCTGATCCATGGAATCTATGCAGTATCCAACAAGTTGAAGAAGTGAAATGCTTAGTAAGAGTTCTCCCAGTTTGGGTTTCAGGCATACTCTACTACGTTGCATTAGTCCAACAAAGCACAATGTTAGTCTTCCAAGCACTTCAATCCGACCGAACCTTTTTCAACACAAATTTCAAGATCCCCGCGGCTTCCTTCACGATCTTCACCATGTTAAGCCTAACAATATGGCTACCAATCTACGATCGAATAATCGTGCCAACAATCAGAAAGTTCACCCGAAAAGAAGGCGGGATCACACTTCTACAAAGAATGGGAATTGGAATGTTCATCTCTATACTATGCATGCTAGTATCTGGTGTTGTAGAATGGAAAAGAAGAACCATGGCTATTACAAATCCTAAAGGATTTGAACCGAGAAAAGGCGCGATTTCTTCTATGTCTGCAATGTGGTTGATTCCTCAGTTAACACTAGCTGGATTCTCTGATGCATTTACTTTGGTAGGACAGGTTGAGTTTTACTACAAACAGTTTCCTGAGAACATGAGAAGTCTTGCAGGATCACTTTTTTTCTGTGGTTTGGCACTGTCAAGTTATCTTAGTAGTTTGTTGATTTCGATTATTCATCGGTCGTCGGATAAATCGGCAAATGGGAATTGGTTGCCACAGGATTTGAACAAAGGAAGATTGGATTACTTTTATTATATGATTAGTGTTTTGGAAGTTGTTAATTTGTGTTACTTTGTTTTGTGTTCAAGGTGGTATAGGTATAAAGGGGAGGATGGTAATGAAGGTAGTGGTGTTGAACTTGATCAAATGTCTAAACAATCTGAAACAAAGATTAATGGTGTTTAGTGATTTGGTTTTAGTTGATGATGTTTGAACTTTGAAATGGAGGTTATAGATTAAGTACCACTGTATTTTTTAGAAAGAAATAAGGTAGTTTTTCTTGGAAAAGTAGAAAAATTAAATATGAATTTTGGCATCCTGCATATTGAAATAATTTTAGGATAGGTTATTTAAACTTAAATTACATTTTATTTTACAATTAAATTAAATATTTTAATAAGGGGATTGCTAAATACCCCTCTAGTATTTTTTAAAAAATTTATAAAATTTTAAAATTATTCAATTTGTCTTGTTGAGATAATACAATTTGGACACACGGATTATATAGTACACAATAAAACTCTAAGAAACCTTTAATATTGTAACCTATTAAATTTCTCTTCCCAAACATTAACTTTTGAAAAAAAAAATACTAAATATTGTAACCTACTAAATTTCTCAATTCTTACTCTAAGTAATTCGAACCAACTGTGTGCATCAATTCTGGAAGTTAACCTCCATTAGATTGGAGCATTTGAAGAACACTCATAAAATTTAACTGATTCATGTCCTCTAATTACTCCATATTAGTATGATAAATTTATTTTCTTTTTAGTTTTAAGTTAATGTACATTATATCTCATTTTTGCATTCGTAATATCTATTGTGGTTGTTTGAGTTTAGGGTTATGATGTATGCACCTTCTATATATTCACAACCATTTGGATAGTGTTAACCAGAGTAATCTTCAAACATGATATACTTAGCTTATATCCCACCCGTTGAGATTTAACAGTGCCTTGTGTTGGGTTTGATAAATATATGTATGTATTTGACTAATACCAATACAAAAATATGGATGACAATTGACAATTTTGATATGTTTACATGTTCTCTCTTGTATTATGTGAGCACAGAAAAGTGGCTGGTCAATTATCACAACATAAAAATATGGTATGTGCTAGTAAATCAATATAAAAGGTGGGCACAACTAATATTAAGCAAGTCCATTAGTTGTCAACAAATTCTCCGCTCTACAAGGTCATGATTCATATTGCATTGACGCATTAGATAGAAAGATACAAGGTACTCTGCGTGATTGAATTATTGATGAGGATACTAGTTTAGTGGCTATCAAGAACTTTTTTCTAGGTATACCCCAAACCAATGCATTAATACTGATGAATCAATAGTCTATTCTTGCGATATTTCCAATGAAGCAAGAATACGACACGGGTATCAAAGCAATAGAGATTGTAGGCAGCGATAACTTTCATTGTTAGAAATGTCTATCTCTGGTATAACAAACATAAGCAACACTCTTCTACCATGATGTTTGATTTCATCGTTCTAATAAAATTTAAATTCAACATTCACCCTCATAAGTCTCAAATGATCAAAGAGATTATATGGTCTCCTCCTCTCTCTGGATGGATTAAAGCTAACATTGATGGTATAACTAACACTGCTTCATCTTGTGGGGGTATTTTCATAATTAGCTCTGCAAGTATTGCTGGTAGCTTTGTTGAAAATCTAGATGTAGGAACTACTTTAAATGCTGAGTTGTCTAATTCCATGAGAGAAATTGAGATTCCTTTTTCATAATGAATGGTCAAATTTTTGGTTGGAAACAAATTCATCTTTGGAGGTTCTAACTTTTCAAAGCTTCGCATGTGGTGCCTTGGAACTTAAGGCACTACTTAAAAAAAATCCTCTTGTATCTCAGTTGATTTTATAGATCTATTTAGGAAAAATTTATACTATTTATGGATTCGATCCACAGCAATAACAATTTCGTATTTTATTATATTATTATATATATATATATTATATATATATATATATATATATATATTATATATATATATAATATATTTATATATTATATATATATATATATAATATATATATATATATATATATTATTATATATAAATTTCATAATTTTATGTCATCTTTATTTAAATCACAAGTACAATTTTGTTGAACAATTCTGAAACTTCTTCATCATCCTTGTGAATGTTGGTGAAGATCAAATGTTAGAATTTGTTGCACATCCGTATATTGTAGTATATTCTTAATTGTTTTACATATATTTGTTTCTGATATAAAATTAACAAATGTTAGATAAGAAAAATAATTTATCATTTACAAAGATAAGAAACTATGTAAACAACACAAACTTTGAACTAGTACAATTTTTTACTCTTACAATCCATCACAAAGAGTGTTTCAACGCTTCTTTAAGTTTCACTTTTTTCAATCTTAATGTTTTTATTATCAATGTTTGTGATTCACAACGTATCATCCAAGATATATAGTGTGGTGTTCGCGTTCTGATTGGTTGTCGCGAGGTTTCACATGGATCACTAATATTTCTTGTGGATTAATGTGTAAGTAGTGTCTTGAGTGTTGATATTCAATAAATGGACAACAAAGATTTGTTTATGAACAAAGCTGTGACAATTCTTCCCTCGATTATTTATAACAACCGAGACAAAATGTTATTTCTTTTGTAAATTAAAAATAAAATAAAATAAAAACATTTTCCCTCGGTTTTCAGACAGCCGAAGGAATAGATTATTTATATTGTATACCTAGAAAGAAAATGATGTACTATAAGATACATCACTTAAAGAGTTTTACCATATACCGTTTTTTTTAGTTGCAGTATTTCTAAGTATGAATATGAATATGTTCCACAATTTTGTTAGCTAAAAAAAGAACAACAACATCATTCTATGAGATGGATTGCAAGGGTAGAAAAATATTTTGTTCAAAATTGGTAAACAACAACAACGACGACAACAACAATAACAATAACAATAACGACAACAACATAACCTTGAAAGATTTCCTATCTAATTAAGAAAACATAAATATTTTTCTGTCTTTCATTCTATCTAAGAGAATTATGTTTACGAGTTTGGGTGATAACAAATGTGTTGGGTTAGAGCAAAATTTAATGAACAAATTTTTTTATAGAAAAAAAATGAGTAATATGCCCCCTCGATTGTCATGATAGCTGAAGGAATATTTTGCTTAATGTTAAAATAAAAAATAATTACAATATTAAAAAAGATATAAAACAAATTGTAGTTGTTAGGATTCAAAATGTATCTCTTAATTACTTTATCCTCTGGTTATGCGTTGTAACCGAAAGAATAAGTTTTATATATTTTTAATTAAAAAAATGTGACATGCCCAAAGTTATACCTTGATTATTTGTTATGTGAGATAAAATATTTATCATAAAATATGTTATTTATATGATAAATATAAATAGTTAATTAGAAACATTTTTAATTACTCACATTTTTAGGAAAAAGGACCATTGTGCATATAGTTTAACAAACTTAAGTTTAACCTTATCTAATGTCTTTTAGAATGATCTTCCTTTAGTTCTTTTGGATAGTTTTAACCTAATTGGGTTTGGTTTACCAAATTTTAGATACATTACTTTTTTGAGAAGGTCTTGGTTGAATCTTTCTTATCTTATTTTTATAAATAAAGTCATTAATTTTATTCTTTTTAATAAATTAATAACTTAATAAAATAAAACACAAATGTATATTTTATGAGATTAATTTGATTTAAATTTGAAAAAATAACAAAAAAAAATAAAGCATAAAAAATTCATAGAGCTAAAAATGAAACATGGATTTAAGTCCAAAATACAAATTCAGAACAAAACAACAAAAAATCAAGCAACATTGAGCCAAAAGCAACTTAAAGGGTTGAACCACCAATAATTAAATTCAGTTCTTTTTTCATTTGAGCCACCACCCCTCTATAATTTTGACTTGATCTTCCTTATGCATGACTAATGATTCATTACGACCAAAATGTCGTTTATTTCGTTCTTTTCATAATGCAAAAACACTTGCGAACCAAAATGTCATTTATTTCGTTCTTTTCATAATGCAAAAACATTTGCCAACCAAATAGAAGTTTTTTGACACATATATCTTCCTTATGGGATTAGGAAATAAAAAATAGAAGTGTGAAACTTATGATAACTACGAAGGACAATAACATAGTTCTCAACTAATACCAAATGCCATACCATAACATACCATCTTCCACCCTCACCCCTAAAAGAAAAAACAACTAAGAGAAAAGATTAATGACATTTTTTGTTCTCTCCACAATCTCCTAGAAACATTGGAGAATTTTTATTTGTGTCCGTGTAATGTTTCAAGTTGTCATTTATTAAAAGTATGTGCTGGGAGAGTCATTAAACGAACAAAGAGATTTTTATTGGGAATAAAATCGATCAAGACTATATCGGTAGGAATGGTTGAGTCAAACACCACATCCAAAATAACCAAATGATAAAATCATTTGATATGATATTACCCGTCCATGTTCATCCTCAGTATCTTCTTGTCTAAATTTGTTTCATGCAAAATAATAGTATCTATCAAAGAAAAATAATCGAGAAGTATGACCTTTTTCTATGCGAACAAACAACATCTCCACTTATACTTCCATATACCTGAGCCAACACTCTATACCAAAACCCTTTTGTCAGACCTAAGCCTCCACTACCATTTACCTAATAAATCAAGATTAAGTTACCAAGTCTGCCTAACCTAAAATCCATAATCATCTCAGCTGGGACACATTATATCCTAGATCACCTAACGAACCTTTATAGGCTCCTTACTCTTCCCAGATAAAATATTTAGAGATAATACATGCTAAAACTTTGAAGAAATAAATAAGATAAATCAAAAGATAAAAAAAAAATATATTTGAGTAGGACATACGAACCACTTATAGATAACTTGAGACATTCCAGCCTACAAGTCTTTTCCAATTCTATCAATTGTGGGAAATAAAAAAAAAGTGTGTGAGAACTACCACCAAGTAGAATATCCAAGATAATAAAATGTATACCAGCGATCTTAAAATTTAGGGCACACACAATTTTCTACAATCAAGACTGAGGAACATTAACATCTACCAACAAGCTTTTATGAAATTTGACTTGGAGGCATGAAATCAACTTAAAAAGCATTAAATCCGTTTCAATAGTTCTAATATTTTCTCAACTTTTCTCCGCTGAGATATGTATATCATTTGTACATTTCAAATGAGATATCCATATAGAAGATTAATAGATCTAATTTAATACTTAGTAGATAAGTCATTGTTGACGAAAGTGATCAGTATGGACTTAAGGCCTTTAACAACAATAAGGAATAAAAAGGGAGAAAGTAGATCGTCTTACCTCAAACCCCTTCCTAATCTAAATTAATTTTAGGACAATCATTAAATAGAACATAAGCTGATGTAGAGCTAATGAACTCCATAATCTATATCCCTCCTTTGTCGGGAAACTACAACTTAATCATGACGTCTTTTAAGTAATATCATTCAACCGTCGTAAGTCTATTTGAAGTCAACCTTAAACATAATAAGGATTTTCTTTGTCTTTCTTGTGTCATCCACCACCTTATTAACAATAGTGACATCAATGATTGGACGATCCTTCACCATGACATAATGAGTATTGATTATGACCTTACCCATAACCACCTTTTATCTACTCTCCAAACCTAGCTAAAACTTTGTACATGGAACCTACTAAAAATAGGACAATAATTTGATAAGTCTTGCAAGTCTTTTTTTTATAATCAGAACGATAAAAATGTACTTTAATCCTTTCACAAGTTTTTTATTCATGTGAAACTCATGTTAGTACCTCATAAAGTGTTGACAAGTTTTTTATTCATGTAAAACTCATGTTAGTACCTCATAAAGTATTCAAAGTTTTTTATTCATGTGAAACTCATGTTAGTACCTCATAAAATGTTCACAAGTTTTTTATTCATGTGAAACTCATGTTAGTACCTAAAGTCTCCTTTAATGTCATTCCAAAACTCTTTTAAGAATTTAAAGTTGGATTCTTTTTACCCTAATCTTTTATAACTACCTAAATCTTAAAGTAGTATTTTACATGCAAATTTTAATATGGATCACTTTTATAAATGGTCCATCTTAGATCGATATTTAAAAAATACTATTTTTTTTAATGATACTTATGTTTACCGTGAATTTTAATAAACAAAATAAGTTTTAATTTATTTAAAGGATTAAAATTGAAAAGATTCTGAGACATATTTTGTGTGAATTATAAATTTTAAATAGTTTGACATAAGTGTTGAAATGTATGGTTTGAAAGCAATAATTAAAATCAAAACAAAGTTTAAAAATGATGACTAAAGTGTAAATGGAAACCGAAATACATATGAAAATAAAGACTGAATGCAAAAATGATTGAAATATGAAGAAAAAAAAATTATAAAAAATGGAACGCATACGTACATTCTGAAACTCTTTCTCAATTACACAAATACTTTGAGTTATATAGAATTGCGGATCTCTAAAGCTCAAAGTTAACGCTACTTATATACTAATCTTAAGGTAACCGTCTACAATGATCGACTACACATAACATGTCACATCTTCAAATCCATGTAGCATTTGTCTTCGACAGACCTCCACGTGTATTTGAGTAACCGTTTGATCATTCACTTACACATCATTCGATTGCGTAGAGGATGTCTTGAAACCCTGAATTTTGTTAAGTCTCAAACTCTTTAGTCCGACTGCAATTTCGACCTTAGTAACATTCCCTGTCGACAAGTCATATTTGTCGAAATTCTCATGATCATTATTCATCATGACTACAAGACCTTTATCATATTAATACTAGTATTGAAAATTTGAGATAACAACTTAATAGTAGATATTAATGATCATTTTCATTTAAATCACTAAGACAATGATTTAATAGATCAATGTATATTTTTGTTATAAAGAATAAAAAAAAAGAAAAAAATTAAATATGAAGGGAGAACATTCTTGCAACGCCTGTCGTAAGAATGAGATCAAGACTCGAAAGAAGTGAGGCGTGAACTAGTAGAAATGATGTGAAGATTTGTCATGAACTCGACACATTGATTCCTTTCTTGAAGGGTGTGGTTGATTCTGAGGCAACTTTTCTTACATAATTTGTCTTTGATATCTAGAATATATATAATAAATTTGTGATATTTATTTGTGAGAGGCTCGAGAAGATTGATGAAGAGTGAAGCAAATTGAGTCAGTGAAACCCTTAGTTATAACAATGGAGATGCTTGTGTTGATGAAATAAAGTTCAACTTGAAAAACGTCTTAAGATCCCGATAAGCATTTAGAAACTTATCCGCCAAATGCTGAAAGAGTTGTGGATAACTCCATCTAACCTAGTATGGTAGGATTTCCAAGAGAACTTCTATCAAAATTTATAATATTGCAATATGGATTGAGGGTATTCCTTCAAACATATCTCCTAATTGAGTGTCCATGTTAAGTGTTGGTGAAACAATTGAGAAACAAATTTTCTATGTTATAAGCCGCCCAAATAAGACGATATAAGAGAATGATTTCATGAGCAATGCTAGAATCTCCATTCCTCCAAACTTACCAAATTCTCATTGCAATGGTTGTTGCGGTCATTTGACATATCATTTCTGAGCCAATTGTTTACATCATCATGAGTTGTGAAGAAATCAACATTAGTAAAACCTAACATCCACAAGTTTTTGAAATCTCTACCCTATTGAATACTTTCTCTATTCTTTATTATAAACAAATTTTAACTTCTTTTTTTATATTTATTTAATAACTAACTTATTTGGTTTATCTACCCTATGAAATAGGCTCTCCATTCCATATCTAATTTTCTATTCCTTATTATAAACAAATTTTAATTTTTTATAATTATTTAATAACTAACCTATTTGATTTATCACCCATATCGAACACTCTCTTCATTCCATATCGAATTTTGACATCGAAAGAGTTTCATCTAGGTTCATTACTTTTGGTGTATACGGTAATTTTAAGTTCTTGTCCACCGTGGACCATTAGATTAGAACTCACCTTATTCTATAAGGCAAAAGAGCGACTTTACACTCTCATAAGTCGTTGAGAACCTTGTAGTTCGCAACCGCTTCTGTCTCCATGTTCTTCCTTCCGCACCAAACTCTCTCCTATTTCAGGTACTGTTTCCTACCATTATTCTCCATTTTCTTCTCTTTTATCCTTGTTGGACGCATCATCTTAACAATTACCGCTTCTAGAAAATTTATCTGGTGTCAAAATTAAGACAAAAGAGGCCTATGAGGTAGCATTTAGGTTGAATTTGATAGTGTTTTTTACGGTGTATGAATTAATTTGTATTTTGTGATCTTGTTTAGGTTTTGATTTTTGTTTTTATTGTACAATCGAGTGATTTGGGGGAAAAGTTATGTTATTAGGGATTGAAGAGTGAAGTCCCTTTAAAAAAATTGTACATTTCGAGTTTGGAAAACTGCATACATAGGGTTTGACCCCCTTTAGGACCAATATACATGCTGAGTTTTTCTATGTTGAATTGAACATAGCATATATTTGCAAGTCAGAAACAGAGGCTTATGGCTGTGAATGTGATGGTGATGGTGATGGCTTATTGTGTCGCTTTTATTGTTTGAATTCTATATCTCAGTTTCCCTTCTTTCCCTCCTTCTTGAAGGTAGGACTTTGAGTATATGATCATGAACCAAATTGCAATCGGAGAACAAATGACTAATGGTGAGAGTGTGGATAATGAAGAAGAAAGTTTGCTGAAGAATGAAAACAGTGGAGGAGATGATGACACTAAGATTAACTACAGGGGGTGGAAGGTCATGCCCTTCATTATAGGTGAGCGAGACTGCAACTCAAGATATATTGTTTTTATTTGTCTCGTTTTGTCTTGTTAGTTTTTCTTAAATCTCGAGTGATTCATTTGTGTGATTGGCAGGAAATGAGATTTTTGAGAAGCTAGGAGCCATTGGCACTTTATCCAATCTCTTGGTTTATCTCACTACGGTATTCAACTTGGAAAACATCGCGGCTACAAATATTATCAACATCTTCAATGGCAGTACCAACTTTGCAACGTTGATAGGAGCCTTTTCCTCTGATACCTATTTTGGTCGCTACAAGACACTGGCATTCTGCACCATGGCTTCCTTTCTGGTAAATTGCTACTTCCTGATTGAAGTCATTCATCACTCTAATCCATTCCATTTATTTTGTTTATAAACACAAAAAGTTAGGGATATCTGAATTTTGAAATACCATTGGTATTGACATGTTTGAAACAAAATTTGGGATCATCAACAATTGAAGTCATTCCATTTTAAAAAGCTTAACATGAAACTAACAATTCTTGTTCTTTGACATGCTTAGCACATTTGAGTCTGCCTCTGATTCCTTGATTTTGCTGCTTCCTTTAGGGTTTGCTTGTAATACAGCTAACCGCAGCAGTCGAGAAGCTGCATCCACATTCATGTGAAGAATTAGAATTTACCACATGCCAAGGGCCAACAGAGTGGCAAATGACAGTTCTAAAGACTGGTTTAGGTTTATTGATGATAGGAGCTGCAGGGATTCGACCATGTAACTTAGCATTTGGAGCTGATCAATTTAATCCTAACACGGATTCGGGGAAAAAGGGGATCAATAGCTTCTTCACTTGGTACTATTTCACTTTCACTCTTGCTCAGTTGATATCCTTAACAATTATTGTCTACATACAGTCAAATGTAAGCTGGGCCATCGGTTTGGGAATTCCTGCAGCTTTGATGCTTTTGTCTTCTGTAATATTCTTCTCGGGGGCCAAAATGTATGTGAAAGTTAAACCAAGTGGTAGTCCCATTACTAGTATAGTGCAAGTTATTGTGGTTTCCACAAAGAAAAGGAAGCAGAAGCTCCCAGAATATCTATACCCGTCACTCTACAATTATGTTCCTCTCAAGTCAATGAATTCTAAACTTCCTTATACTTATCAATTCAGGTAAACAACAAGAAATTAGCATTTGGTGGTAGATATGATTATTTTCAATAGCAGTTTAAAGGATGGCTTGTATCAACAGGTTCCTTGACAAAGCGGCGATCATGACTCCACAAGATCAACTAAATCCTAATGGATCTGCTTCTGATCCCTGGAATTTATGCAGTATGCAACAAGTGGAAGAGGTAAAATGCTTGTTGAGAGTGTTACCCATATGGGCTTCAGCCGTTTTGTACTATGTTGTTATCGTCCAACAACACACTATTTTAGTGTTCCAAGCCCTTCTATCCGACAGACGAATTGGGCAAAGCAAGTTCATGATCCCAGGAGCATCCTACTATGTTTTTCTGATGATAAGTGTCGCAATTTGGTTGCCCATTTATGACCGGAAAGTTGTTCCTTTTCTCCAAAGGATCACTCGAAAAGAGGGAGGCATCACACTCCTTCAGAGAATGGGCATTGGCATATTTTTAGGTATACTCAGCATGCTAGTATCTGCCATAGTTGAAGAGCACCGTAGAACTCTGGCTTTGACTAAACCATTAGACGTTGAAACAAGAAAAGGGGCAATTTCATCAATGTCTGGTCTGTGGCTGATTCCTCAGCTGGCATTGGCTGGACTAGCTGAAGCATTCATGTCTGTTGCACAGATTGAATTTTACTACAAGCAATTTCCTGAGAACATGAGAAGCATTGCGGGTTCTCTTTACTACGCGGCCCATGCAGGGTCAAGTTATTTGAGTAGTATGCTTATTGCAGTTACCCACCATATCACCACCAGATCTGAAACCGGGAGTTGGTTGCCGGAGGATCTCAACAAGGGGAGATTGGATAACTTCTACCTCATCATTGCTGCTATACAAATTGTTAATTTAGGCTACTTTGTGATATGTGCACAGTGGTATAGGTACAAAGAAACAGACAACAGTTCAATCGAACTCGATAAAGTGACAAAACAATCCGAAAGAAGTGGTAATGATTTGAGTCTATAGCTATAGGTTGCAAATATATTTCATCTATGGCCCAAAATTGAAATCTGTTTTTCATCAAATGGATCACAAGTAGCACAAAGATCATGATCAAGTAGAACACAGCAACAAAACACAGTTTATGCTTTTTCAATCTGATATAGAGTTTTTTAGTATAGAGGTAAATGAGGTACAATATTCATACGGAAGGGTAGCTTCATCTAAGGTTTTTGTCTTGTAACTCTTGATTGACGAAAAAAGAAATATTAAATATTGACATGGTGGTTCAATTTTTCTTTGCTATGCTTTGCTTCCTACATATTGAATTTGAATTTTTCTCATCGAACTTCTTTAGGATGTTTATTTAACCTTTAAACGTATACAATCCTATATATAACGTCCCTTATAAATGTTGTACATTAAATGATTATGATGTTAATCTCTATACACATGTAACAAAAGAAAGTATGTATTAACTAAAACAACAAAGTGATGTTATAATGTTATTTAATTTAATCTATCTGTTAAATAATTTTATATATTTTTAGGTATTATATATTAATCTAAAAAGTCTATCAAAAACAAAAGAAAGAAAATAAATTAATCTAAAAACTTGTTATTTTTTATTGGGCCCTTTACCAATTTGTTACAAAGAGACCACTTCAGTGGTAAGGTACTAAGGTGTACTTGGACAGTGAAGTTATCTGTAGGGATTTTCTACTCTTCAATCTTCTATATCTTATGTGGTTTATGTGGGTTTGCTATTCGCACCTTTGTGGTGAAGAGTACGAAACCTGAAATGTTCTTAAAATAATATTTAAGTTAATTTCCTGACATACCCATATACACTAAAATATAAAATATTTTATAAGTGAGTTGTCTCTATTTTACTAAAAGAAAATAGTACATAAGTTAATCTCATATCGATGGTAGAGTGAATTTGTAGGTTAAGTTCAACACTAATCTTTGGACATATTTTGAATTCATGATAGTGTGTTTATTTGACAACTTAGTGTATAATACAAAAGTTAAGTTTCATACTAATCCCTAAAGACAATAAGTTTTCCTCGTGGATAATAAATTTATTATAAATTTGACATATTTTAATAAATCTTATATTTTAAGTAGTTTATACAGAGTATGCATAATTGTTATTCGATTAAACTAAATACTTATCTAATTCAATCAAAATACCATATATTAAGACAAAACGCAAACTACACATTGTTCATAAAATACAAAAAAGAAAAATTAAAATACGAAGAAAAAGTCAACTACTGGATATATTTGACCCCCAGTTTCTCCTATGCCTCATGTATTGCAAGGCATGCAGTGCCTCGACTATCATGGCCTATATAATGCCCCTATCAGGAGTGGCTTCGGGAAACTCTCTTCTCTCTATGTCCACTCTCACAATAGCCATAATATGTTGGTAGATCGACAATACATCAACGACATAGTCAACCCTAGGTAGCTCTTTCTGCATCAAGTGTCATACAAGGAAGTGACACTTTATAAAACCATTGGATGTAGCCGTATACAACACTCCATGGTTGAAGAGTTGACACATTAAAACATCCTCTAAGACCAGATGATCATAATACTCCACAATTATCTCATAAACGTCTATATGACAGACTGTATGAGGAGTAACAACAATGAGGGCTTTAGAAATACCATGTAGATAGCTGAACTGACGCATGACTCGCCCAGGTAGATGTGGATGCATCAGTCGTAAACCCATAAGCCAGCCATCCGAAATAAAAGGATATCTCATCTAGGATCGTGTCTCACAGTGATCATCGTACGATGTAAAATTTATATTATCTTTCGCGATGTGATCAAGATAAACTTGGAACGTCTCGGTTTCCTGATTCCCCCTGAGTAGGATAAAGGAGAAAACATGTGGAAAATCCTCGCTGTAATCATCCACATATTCTCAACCGGAGAGACGTGGAAAGTGCTGGAGGATCCATGCCTGAAAATGGTTTAGATGAAATATTAGTAACGATGTAACTCACGTGTTATGAAATATTAGTAATAGTAGATGTGCAAATATATTACCGTAAATATGGTGTTGCTTGTTGTCATCTGTCTAGTCTTTCATAAACAAGATTCACTTAACTTATTGTAGAGGTAAATCAAACAAGAGCCCTACTAATTGTACTCATGAATCCTCTCCAATTCAATAAAGTATCTTAGGAAGTCGATTGATAACTCACTATTTGTGAGATATTTAAGCCCTTATTACTTGACCTTATTTTATTTTGATAACATTAATTAGGATTAAATAGGTATTTTATTGTTTTTAACTTAGTTAGCACGAAACACGTTAGATGATCTCTTTTTTGAGTTTTCTGTGTTTTGCGCATATGTAGGAGTACTCTGGTGACAAGTTTTTTCACATCAGAAATGCAACCTCACTTCCTAGCAGGCCTTAGAACCACAACACGCTGAAAAGAGTGAATGGTTTAAATAATAAGGAAAATGTGACAGAAGCTTGTGGATGGAAACACTAATTAAGTTGGAAAGCTAAAGGGATAAGGATGAACATTACATGACAAAACCTACAAAAGCTTCCTATAGCTGAAATGAACACCTTGCTTGTCTCTCTGCACAACAAGTCTGTCACAAGACGCTTTGTCTCTTGCATGTGTTACATACTACACCTAGTAGTGGTACGAGAGGATAAGAAGATGTAATATGCTGATTTTCATGGGCCAAATCAATGGATAATCACGAGGTCTGTGATCCAATGAATCAAGAAAACCCTAAAATCTAGGAGGATATAAAAATATCATATTGAAGAAATGAAATAAACTTCAAAAGTTGAGAAATTTGAGAAATAACTTAGAGAAATACACTCTGTATGGAGAAGAAGAAGTATGACTAGAAGTGAAGGAATTATCTCATCTTTCCTTTCTTGAAGAGTGCAAAGCTACAGGTGTGACAAAAATGACCTCTTGCTTATTAAATATTGCCAGAAGTGAAAGTGTTATACTTAGGTTTTCATTTTCTTTCCATTAGTGTTTTGAAATGTTAATTTTACGGACTTGTGTTGTTGTATTTATCTTGCTCACAATGAGCTAAACTTTTTTATGTTGAGCAATGTGAAATTTAATGGAAATTAGTCTTGTATTAAATGGTGTGATTTTAGTGATGCATTTTATCTTGTAAAATATTTTTATATATTTGTTTGTTTTCCTGATCATCTTAAAAATAGGTAAAAACTTGTTAATGTTGAGACATCCTTTAAACAATGGAACTCATGATAAATGAAATTATATTCCTGAGGGGACAAATGTTTGATATGATGTTGGGACAACTAGATCAACTTCTTAAACCAGAATGATAGTAATATGACAATAACAAAACAATATAGAAAGTAATAAAATAACACAAGAGATTGGTAACGCAGTTCGGTGAAACCACACCCACATTTGGGTGAACTCTACCCAAGAAAGGAAATTCACTACTTCGAATTTGAACAATTAGTCTTATAAGAACTTTAAAATCTATGAAGTTTTGTGCTTCTCCCTAATCCTAGTGACTTTCTATTTAGGTATACCCCTAAATATGAGAATCCCTCTCATTTTTTCTTAATCACTAACCCCTAGTGATCAACTTAACCATTAACATAATGATTGTTGAATTTACAACTCAACTAAAACAAACCAATAATTATGCCAAGTTACTAAAACATAGAGTGGTGTACACAAACATGTTTACAACTAAACTAAGACAAACCAACAATTATGCCAAGTTACTAAAACATAGTGTGGTGTGCAACAAAGATTCAACACGAGTCCTTATGATGGCATTAGCGTGGAATGTAAGACTCAAACACCCTATACGTAAATAACTTAATATTGTGTGAAAACCATCAAGTAAAACATGAGAAATGAGTCTCCTTATATATAAATGTCTTCTGGGTTTTATCTTATGGACCTTTGATTTATATTTGTCCATAATTATAGAGAATCTTATTGGAATTTATTGCTCCATAAAAATCTCCAAAAAATATGATTTGTTACATTCAAATTCAAATTTAAATCTCCATTTAAATTTGATTTTATCTTCAACAATTGTCAAACAAATCAACCATACATTTTTAACAAATATGATTGAAATCCAATCAAAATATTCGCACCAAACAACATACCTTATGACATGCTGACAAGGCAGGATATTGCACTACACATGCTGGAACACCGTGTTCCACATGTTGCACCAGTACATCAAAATTAACTATTCTCCATGACTTATAGATCTTCCCTGTAGAGATAATCTTGGATAGAATAATTCTAAACCAAATTGAAATACCATTAATCTATTTCCAGAGACCAGATGTTACAGCACACATGTTGGATCATCATGTTCAACATGTGTCCTTTTGTACCATAACCAGCTTGGGAGTACGAGGAACCGTATTGCAGAGAAAGTTGTCATATGTATGTCTAATCTCAAATTTGAGGAAAGTGAAATTTATGATGACTTACAAGTTGGGAGGCAAAACAAGATGTCACATAAGATGTTCCATATTACTCGTGTTCCTTAATTACATCACATGGATATTATGGGACCCATGCAAGATGAGAGTCTTAGAGAAAAGAGACATCTCTTTGTCTGTGATAATGACTACTATATGTTTAAGTGTATTCATGCTAAGTCTAATACCTTCACTATTTTTGAAGCCTTCTCCATTACTTACAATGTGAAAAAGTAGAAGAAATTGTCAAAATCACTTGTATTCAAAGTGATCATGGAGGATAATTTGATAGCTCGAACTTCTACTTATTCTGCACTACTAAAGGGATTACTCATGAGTTTTCTATTCCCATATCTCCCCAACAAATTGGGATTTTCGAAAGGAAGAACCATACCTTGCAACTATTTGCAAAAGTCATGCTCTATGTGATAGAACTTAATATTGAGGTTCCTTATCATATTTATGGAATTTTTTTAATTAAAAAAATATGTTATTATGCCTAGTGAAAATCAAATTGATGCTCCTCTTTTTTTTATTTTTAATTTCAATTATAAACTGTTTGTCCAGAAATATGTCCCAAACATTGCTCTCCCCAATATTCCATATTTTGACGAGTCTAATTTGGTTGTTGGTGGAAAATTTCTTGATGTCCCGTTCATGTATAGGCCTATAAGAAGCCTTCACCTAAAGGTTCTTAAGAGTGAATCTAATGCTTTGCATGAAAAATTGTAACATCCACTACCTAAGAGGTTATGATTGAAAGTCTTAATCAAATGTTGAATCTAAAGGCTTCCAATACGGTATCTTCTCAAGATGTTGTTTGAGATGATGGGAAAGATGTTGAGACATTGGGTGAAGATGTAGCAAGTAGTGATGAAGGAATATTTATTTTCCATTAATATAAGGGTGTATACAATGCTTAACAATCACACAAAATCTATGACAGAATTCTTTAAAGTCCTTGTTAATGATTTTCAAATTAAAGTGGCTCTCCATGAAGATGAATATTCTGATCTCACTAGTCATAATGTTGAGCAAGTTGTTGTTGACAATGTAGGAAACAACTTACAATAAGCTAAAGTAAATAAAGTTGCTATTGAAAAGTCTATGTTAAAAGAAAATTTGCACCAAAGAAAAAGAAGGCTCCTGCAGCATAAGGTGTGGAGGAAGATGTTAACAACAATTTGAATTACATGGAGTTTCCCTTGAACAAGAAAAGAAATGAGACTGCTACTAAAAATAAAAGGCATGAAAAAGATGTTATAGTGATGAAAGGTAATGGATTTTGTATTAAAGGCATATCGATTAGAGGAAAGGCTGATGGTAAGTCCAAAGCTGTTTCTTCTCTCGCCAAGCCTAAGGACGCTCAAGGTAAAATCCCAGGAACACTCATCTTGCGTGATATTATTATTATTGATATGCCATAAAATATGTATTATATGTTGGAGACTGAGTTTCCAACTCAGAAGAAGGATGAGCAAGTTGCCTCTGTGAATTCTAAAGTGAATGATGTTGTGAATAAAGTGAGTAACAAAGTTGATGATAATGTTAATGATTATGTTTCTATCCCTGATAATAATGAATTTCATTTTAAGTATGCTACTATCAATAAGGATGAGTTTGTAAGTTAATATGTTAATGACAACAAGGTTATCAATGATGACTTTTCTTATGAGATTTTTACTATTAAGAAAATCTACAAAAAAAGAAAGAAGACTGCTCCTAGTAGTGTAGAGCATGATATTGAGGAACTTGTCACTCATATATTGCATGTGATTGTTGACAATGTGAAGATTAATTAGAATGATGTAAAGGGTGATAAAGGATAAAATTCTAAGTTTGAAATCAGAAGAAATTTGATGTTGCATCACTGGTTTTCTCTAACAAGTAGGAACTCATGCTACCTTGGAATGTGAAGAATATTGTCTTTATCAATTTGTTAAGCATGTTGAGTCCCATGCCATCCAGCCACCTATTGGTGTTCACTCTTTAATCTATGGTATTTTTAGTATTAAAAAGAAACATATTGTTACTTGTGATGATGAGATTGGTGGTACCTCAAGTGTGTTAACTTTGAGTTACAAGTTAATTGTCAGGAAACATGTTTATGAAATTTTGATGTACATTACTATTTCTGTTGATGAAACTGATATATTTTCTTATGAAGAAACGTTGTATGGGACTATGATAATTCATATTTGTAAGACCCCAATTTTGACCCTAAGATCCCTCATGTAATTTCATCATAAGCATTAGCATTAGGATCATACCTTGGCATCCTCCTAACCCCTCTTTCATTGGGTTTGTTTTGGGAGAGATCACCAAGCACTATGGGATTGTATCATACTTGTATTTTATCATTTCACTAACCAAAGTATCAAAAATATGTCTTTGCATTTGCCTAACTCTTTTGTAGGAAGGGCATGATCTCATTGATTCATCAAGTTCACATCTAGGGTTTGAGACCCTCATGAACAAAAAGCACAACCAAGAATTGATTCAAGAATGGTTATGAACATCATAAATGAGTCCCAATGTTCTCTACATGTTATATTGATCAAGTTTTCTTCAAGAGTTTGAGGGTGATTTACCTTGGAAACCCTAGTTTGACTGGGTATCTTGAGCAACTTCTCCAACAAGCTATCTCACCAATTGATCAAATTTCTCAAGAGGCACTTTAAAATTAATCATATTATGAATATATGATATACCATGAGCCAATAAAGTCAAGAGGATTGGAAGTTAGCAAGTTGGTTGATGGTGGTTGGCCAGATGAATTCATCTGATCAAAACTGGGTCTCCCTAGACCTTATCTCCTACAATTTTCACCATATGAAAATGATTCCAAGATAAAACTTACTCTAAATCACATTAAAAACAACTTTCATGTTAAGACCTAGATCTAGTTTTGCTTGGAAAATCATTTTCTATGTTGAAACATTATAGGTCATTTTGTCTAAACCCTAATTTGAAAGTCAACTTCCCAAGGCCATAACTTGCTCAATTTTTATGAGATGAAATATTTCCAAGTTGAACAATCAAATTCAATGTGTCTACTTAAACTTTGATGTTTGTAGTGGGAGCTAATTCAACTTTTTTGAGCATGTGATATGAGGTTACATTATAGGTCACTTTTGACCTATACCATTGACCAAATGATTTTTCCAAACTTCAAAAATGCATAAATCTATCATTGAAAATCCAAATGACATGAAATTGGTGACCATTTTAAAGGTCTTTGAGAGAGATACAACTTTAATGAAGACACGTTTCTTATTTGAAGCTCATATAAAAAGTTAAGCAAGGTGGAATATTGAGACATATGGCTTGACACTTAGAAAAATTTTGATATGTCAAAAATTTCCAAACTTCCACCTCAAATTTCTTCAAGTTCCAAGCTCTAAATCAAAAAGTGTTGAAAATGAAAGTTGTTCCTCTTGATCTCACCTTTCCAAAGAGCTCAAATTCATTCATTTTGGACAAGGAATGCATAGGCTGCACATGGCATGAACATGGTGTCATCACTTGGCAAGGATCAAACTTCAAATTCAAATGCACACTTGCCTTGCAATCCAAGCTGAATTTAGACTATCCAACATTCATTTGTGGACTTATGGCAATGATTTTATGGGCCTATGCGCGCCTATGCACCCATGCATCATCAATGACCAAATTTGGAAAGGGATTTCAAGTGTGCAAATATCAATGGTTTCAGCTATAAATAGAGCCTCACATGCTCAACAGTGAACACACATTCGCGTCAACTTTGATCCCCCATCTCAAACCCTCACTTTGCAAAGGATAAACCTGAGAAATTCATTTGAATTTGAGGTTGAATTTCCACTATTTTGAAATTCAAATCTCAAGGAATCCACAACCTTGTAAGCATCCAATCCTTCTTCTGCAAGCAAGTGGAGTGAGATCAAGCACAAGCAAGATCAAGATCAGTTGAATCCAGACCTCCATTGAAGGTATTTTCCAGAAATTTTGATCTCTTCGATTCTCTCACATTCTTGCTCAATTCTATTGATTCTTTGGTTGTCTGAAGTCCTACCAATGTAGGCAAGAAGATTGAATTGCTTTGAGGCCAAATCGAAGCAACTCAGTTCATGTATCTCAAATTTCAACTCCATGTATCTCTCAATATACTTGGAGTTAGAATGAATTGAGGCCAGATTCGAACTCAGTGCCATTTTTACTTTGAAATCATGTCCTTGTTTTTAATTTTGGTGATGGTTGATGGTGGACCAGTCCGGTGAGGTCCACCGGAGAAGAAGACCGGAGCTATAGCTCCGGCCATGCGTTGGCATGTCTCACAACCACATGATCTTGTTATTTTGTTCTAATCTCACGTGTCCATTGTGATTACCAATTATGCAGCGCGCTGACTTGAGTTCATCGTGGATAACGCGTTTCTGGCCACTTGATCTGCCACCTCAATTAATGAGGGAGATCAAGTGGTCCACATTTTTTCTGATATTTTAATTTTAATTTTAATTTCATTATTTTCAATAATTCATATTAAATTCAATATTGATCCAAAAAATATGGGACTTTCACCAAAAAAATTCAAATATTTTCCTCTTTCATATTCTGAATTAAAATTATTTTTTGGATCATTATTAATATTTTTCATGAATTAATTGATTTTGTATTTGTTTTTAATTGTTTAAAAATATTTTTAAATGTCCAAAAATTATGAATTTTTTTCTCCAAGGTTCTTTGACCTTGTTTGACCTATGATAAATCTCACGGCCATTTCTTTGGTGTTTTGATGAGATTTTAGGCATTGGACAAACCATATTTAATTTAAATGCACTATTTTAATATTTTAATTTGAATAAAATGCCAAATAAATTTGTTGACCAATTGTGATGACTTGTTTATGTTTAAATCTTGTTGCTGGGCCTTGGTCAAGGTTGATTTGACTTTGTCAAATTAATATCATTGGATTTAGGGGATTGATGGAATGCACATTCCATCTCCCAAAATGAATGGATGATATTAATTTGGTAAAAGTCCTCCTTTGAACAATTTGTGTTTTGATCCATTCCCCTCCCACTTCATCTTATTCCCTTTCTTCATTCATTCATTCCATTTGGCCTATGACATCTCAAATTCCTAATGCTAGTTGATTGAAAAATTGACATGAGTATGGATGAGATTAGGCCACACCTTTTGCATATTCTTTTTGTGTGTGGTATGTTTCATGAGCATAGTTCATTATACTATGTCTCTAACATGCATTAACACCAAAATTTTATTACCCGACCTCAAATAGTTGTGACTTCTACATAAGTCCAATTACGATTGCTTAACATAGCGCTAAATTTGTGACATAAAAGGCATAAGCATTCTAGTTAGTGAGATTGTAAGTCTCCCCTCTTTCATGGTATTGTGTGGAAACTTAGCCTTCTTTCCTTCCTTTGGAAGATGTTTTGGCTCAAGGATTCATGCTTGTGATAAGTGGGTTGAGTGTTCTCCAAAGAATGTCTTAAGATGAAAAGCAAAAGCAAAACAATACTAACTTCTAACCTATTAACTACTAACTTTTAATTTCAAGCCTCTAATTTAATGCAATTTACTTTTAACACTCTATTTCATTTGCCATTGTTCATATCACTCTAATTGTTTATGTTAATGCAATTTTCACTTTGTCCATTTGGACCATATTGTGTGATATATCTTGTTTGTGTATACTTTGCTTGTTTGTGTGGTCTTTGACCATTAATGTACATAATAACAACCAAAAAACCCTAAAAGACTTTTGTGTGGACTGTTGGCTTGATCTTGGACAAATGGACTTAGAATCTAGGCAACCTTCCTATGCTAAAGGACTTGGCCAATGCCAACTTGTTGAGAAATCAAGTGCTTACAATTTAAAATTCATCTGATACATCTTTGAAGACCTCTCTAAGATTCATCTACAATATGATCATTGTGAAGCTGTTATTTTGAACCTGTGACTTATGGAATTCATTTGTTACATGGGCTATTTTGGAGAAGATCATGGAATGGATAAGCTTGGATATGACCATCTTTATTTGATGCCTTTCTCTTCAAGATAATATAATTGTGAATTTGTGTGTTGCTTGATTCTAAAAGTCCAAGGGAATTCTGGGTTTCTATTGACATTCTCGTCTATTGGATTGCTACCCATTTGGTCAGATCTTTTCAACTCTAAACTTTTAATTTTGTGCATAGGATAGTCTCTTCATCTCCTTCCCATTTCTTTAATTTCAAAAATCTCTCCCTCCATTTTTCAAAATCTTCTTTGTGTGAACTACTTTTGTTCTAAAATTAGACCACTTTTGCAAAAAAGATAGAAACTTTGGCCTTATGCCATTGCATTTTCAAACTTCTTTTCTTAACTCAAACTTGTAAATAAACTTAACTATACTTGACTTAAAGTTTCAAAAATCCAAAAAGAACTAACTCATTCAAACCATTTTTAGGCCTTTGTGCCTTTAAAACTTAATTGTTGTTAAAAGCAATGCATCCATTTTGAAATTTGTATCACGAACTACGAGGTTTGGATCCCTCATTTTTTATGTTGGTACGTAGGCACAAGACCGAAGGTCTTGTCAAACACAAAAATATAATTAATGAATTCTTTTCTCATCCCCCTATTCTATTTGTTTGTAAACATCACTTTATACCAAGTACATATGCACACAAAAAGGGCTCCCTAGGAGTACCTAGGACACTTTGGGTGCTAACACCTTCCCTCTGTGTAACCAACCCCCTTACCTGTGATCTCTGACTTTTTATTAGTTTTGATTTGAAAACTTCTTACTTTTGGGTTTTGTTCATACTTTTTATCTTTTCCCTTGGAAACAATAAAAGCGCGGTGGCGACTCTTGTTATTTGATCTCTAGCTTGTCAATAGCTTGATGATCATGAATTTCCCGCTACAATATTCTCAAAGGCTTTTATTCATGAGAGACATAGTCTAGTCTTATTTAAAAATAATTTTGTGATCTCCCAAATTTGTTGGAGCTTCTTCATCTCATCATATTGTTACTGCTACTACAATGTTGATGTTCAATTGTGATATATGGTATATGTGTTATTCTGTTCTTGTTCTATGGTAATTGTTCCATTTTGAGGAAATTAGGGGAATATGATGATATGCAACAAAGACTATTATTCTATATGGTGTTCCAAAGAAGTTGTGTGCATCTATTATCTGTAAGCTCATGCTTATGGATGACATGTATTCAATTTCTCCATGAAATGAAAACTTGATAAAAAAAAATGTCTATAAAAATGTGCGTAACATCTTGCTTGTTGGCAGGATCTGCTGCTAGGTTAATGGTTTATGTGAGGTTATTATATTCTAGCTGCTTTGGTTGTTTCTCCGCTAATTGGTTGATGGTGGCACATTGTCCTTTGTCTATTTTGAGGCAAATAAAGTGAGAAAAATGAATATTTCTCTTTTAGGATAGTGTTTAAATATTTGAGGATATTATTTAAATATTTGCTTGTGCACTATATACGGTACATTCTTTGAAGGAGTGTTTAATCTATGATTTGCCTAAAAATAGCCAAAGGGGGGATTATTAGTACATTTGGACTGGTTTATTTCTATAGTAAAAATGGAAAGCAAGATGTCGCAAAAGTTTTTGAGCATATCTTGGATCTTTTGATTATGTTTTTGATTCCAAAGGTTATTACAAGATTTGATCCAGGTTTATTTAGTCCAAGATTCTGCTGAAGTTTCTTTGAAAGAAAGATTTGATTGAAAAATTGTGTAAACAACTTGTTAAGAAATATATCCTGAACTTGTTGTGTCATATCCTCAACCACGTGCTACTTAGATAGGGTTCTAATTCACTTCATACTTTATTCAAGATTTATTCAGTTTTAATTCTTCCAAAATTTTGCTGAAGTTGCACTTAGAAAGACGCATTTTAATCCAAACCAGTTCGGAGAAAGATTTTATTAAATCATATATTTATTTGGATAAGATCTCAATTGAATATGGTTTAAACAAGATATTTTCATTTGCATTTATTAGTTGGATTTGCATTTATTACAAGATTTAGTGTTGCACCTAATGAGAAAATCTCTATTAAAGAGAATTTGTATGGCATTTCTACTTTGGAAAGATAGTATGTTCTGAATCTTTTACTTGAGAGATTGGAATTCCTATTTATGTCAAGTAAATATATTATTGGATTTGATTTAATGAAAATTTAAATTTGGCTGTATGCAAAGACGCGGAAAGGAAGATGTTAAGCATATTGTCCTAAACATCATGTCTTGGACCCTTTGCTTGGAGCACAAGATAAATTGAAGTATTTCTCTTTCTTTTAATATTTGTTTCCTTTTCTATTCTTTCATAGATATAAGTGTGTTAGCACGTGTTTGGATTTATAAAAAAAAACTATTTTTAGAAAGATTACATTTGGTGCTCTTATTTGTTCAAGATTTATATCAATAAATGATCTCAATTATTATAACAAAGATTTGATTGATAATGTGTATTTTGGGGAAGGTTTAATTTGAAATAAATTCACCAAGAATTAAGTTGCTAATATAAAGAGATTCAGATTTGATTAATCAAGATTTACAATCAACCGTTATTGAGGATTGATCCCTTTGACTTTTTAGAAGCCAACCAAGTTTACAACCTAAACCTTTATGGGCTTTTGGAGCTGGACTTTTATGGCTATTTAAGGAGTTCATCTCCTTTGTGAAGACTTAGAACTTTAGATAAAATATCTACTCTATATGAGAGCTTTATTTGAGTCTTATGTTTGTTTTGTAATACTCTATTCTTGAGTTTTATTCCTATGTTAAGGAATAAATTATCTGAGTTGTAACTTCAGTTTATCATTCTTATGCTTTTACAATTGTCCAAACACTTGGGAGAGTGTTTGAGTGAAAGTCAGAGGTGTCTCAGATTCAGGGGGAGCCCTGATCAAATCTTCACATGTAGTATTAGGAAAGTGGCACTAGGCCAAGTGAGTTTAGATAAGACTAATTGTACTTATGATTATTAAGAATGGAGTTCTTTCTATTGGGAGTCATGAATAGAAATTCACGAGTAGTATTAGGAAAAGAGGCATTGAACCAAAAGGGTTAAACTAAGATCAATATGTACTTATGACTATTTAGCGTGAATTTCCTTTCATTAGGTTAACGTCTGCCAGACGTAGGTGATTTTGCAGCAAACTGGGTTACCGATTCCCGTGTTATTTATATTTTTCTTTTAATCAGTCTGTTACGTACTTATCTTATCATACACATTATGCTAAACATTGTGTCTGACATCTTTTCATCTGGCGAAGAGAATTTCACTAGGCGAAAATAGAAAATTGCATAAACAAAGCATCCCTAAGATCTAAACTTAAAAATTCAAAAACATCTAAATGCATACCTCACTAAACAACCTAATATGTACTTAACCACAACCTAATGTACCATAAACAACCTATTATGCGTTTAACTTCAAACTGATACATCACAGCATAAAAAAAGAAAGAAAATGAGAAACATATCGAACGTGAGAAGTGAAAGATTTTTTATTGAATGAAGTGGAGTAGAGATTGAGCAATATACTAGGATTGAGTGTAATGCAGTAAAATATGTGACAAAGCTTGAAAAGGATGGAAATGAAGTTTTCCCACAAGCTCTATTTTGGGCTCTGAGTAAGTTTTTTAAAATGAAGAAGGAAGAGGGAAGATTTGACACATTTATATAAATCAAATTGGCCCGAACGTTAACCTCTATAAAAAATACGGACATTAACTTCCCTAAAAAATACGGACATTAACCTACGAATTGCTTCAACTTTGTTCCTTGTTCTGGGTCTAAGACTTAATTGTGATTTCATTTTGGGTGCGTCTGGATTTTAAGTTCTATATTAGGGGCATTAATTGTTTTTCACCGTGAGGGTGAGCACCACTAAGGGTGCGAAGAGCAACCCCATTTTCTCTTAACCAATTATTTAGTGAAGTTAGGAGAAGATCACAAGGATCCTATAGTCCATATCCCTAGTTGATGTACAAGACAAGTAGTTTGTAGGGATGAAAATTCCAAAATTATATATCCATCCAGAAATATTATATATCCATAAGTAGTCTTAAGAAGGAATGAAAATTCTAAAAAACTTATTAACCATTTAAGTTCAATCATTTGATTATTTATGTAAGAGTAAACTTGTACAATTAATAAGAAAAAACCTCTTATAAATTGGGAGAGGAAGTAATTGGTAAAATTTGAAAGAAAATGTCACCATTGGGAGTTAAAGGAGATGAAGAAGATATGACATATATGGATGCGATTAAAGGGATGGAAGAAAGGGGAAAGTAAGAGGAATAAAAAAAATCAAAGGTGCAACCTAAATATAATGTCATTCAACATTTGAGGGTGTGGCAATCCAAATAAACGAAAGCGTCTCCAACAATTGAAAAATTTAGGAATTATTGATGTTTGATTATTCCTGTAGAAAAAACTACAAACTATAGATGATGATGCAGTAACCTTCCTTGGGGTGATAAAGATGTGGAATGGAGTGAAAAATAGGCACAAGGAAGGTCAGGTGGATTGTCGATCATGTGGAAGGCATGGTTATTTTCTCTAAAGTTTATTTTTTCTAGGGAAGGCTTTATAGGATTAAAAGGGGAATGACAAGGAACTTCATATTTCATTGTTAACATTTATTCCTTTTGCAACATACAAAGAAAGAGAAAGAAATGAAACAAATTAAGAGAATTGAAAAAGAGAGAATCATAAGGAAAATGGTGCATAGGAAGATATTTTAACGTAATCACAAATAGAAAGGAAAGGAAATGGATCAACTCACAATTCAAAAGGTCTAAAATATAAAAAATTAAGGAATTCATTGAAAGCCTCGAATTGGAAGTTGTCCCCTTAATCGGAAACAAACTCATATGGTTCAATTTGGAGGGAATTGCGATGAGTATATTGGATTATTTTTTTACTAAGTGGAGGTTTGATTGAGAAGTGGAAGATTGAAGGCCAACATGGAGGAAGCAGGAACACATCTGACCACTACCCTATTTGGATCAAAGATAATAATTCAAACTAGGGACGAAAGCCATTCAAATTGATAATGTGCTTACATATTGAAGGAAAATTTCAGGCTTCTGAAAGGAAAATTAAGATGATGGAACAAAGAGGTTTTTGGATGAATTGATTTGAATGAACTGGATTCCATGTTTGCAAGTGAAAACTGTGTATTCAGCTCGAATTCAGAAGAAAAGGGATTGAAGGCAACACATAAGGCGCGTCATAATTTGCAGCTCAAAGGAAATCTACTAAAGTAGATATCAAGGTAGAAGTGGATACAAGATGGAGACTCAAATTCGATTCATTCAATGATGAAGTCAATAAGGGGAAGGAACAACATCGTGGCTATTAACAATAACAAAGGAAGGGTATATCAAGTTGAGGATGTCAAATTAGAGGTAAAAAATTACTTCAAAGACAAATTTTAAGAAGCTAATGTCAACAAACCAACTCTTGGTGGAGTGTTCTTCAATCAATTGTAAGATTAAGAAAGAGATATGCTATAGGAACCGTGTTCTTATAATGAAATCAAAGATGCAATTTGGTCAAGCGATGGAAACAAAAGTCCAGAGCCCGATGGGTTCAACTTTGGTTTCGTCAATAAATGTTGGGAAATTTTGAAGAATGGTATTACAAAGTTTGGGAACAAATTCCATGCCAATGTAAAGCTTCTAAGGCCACCACTGTATCATTCATGATGTTGATTCCAAAAATAGAGAAACCTTAAAAGCTGATTGAATATCGACATATTTTCTTGATTTGGTGTCTTTATAAATTCATTTAAAAAAATCCCGCAACTATATTGAAAAGGGTTATTTGAAACTAATATCTATATTTTAATATGCTTTTGTACCGAATAGAAAAATTCTTGATGATGTTTTAGTGTTCAATGAATGATTGGATTTAGCTAAGAGGTAGAATAAGGAGTACATGATGCTAAAGGTTAATTTCAAAAGGGCATATGATTGTGTTAGTTGGAACTACCTAAGATATATTATGAGAAGAATGGACGTTAGTTCTAAATGGCTGAACTGAATGGAGGCATGTATATTCACAATTAGTATGCTAACTCTAGTTAAAGCGAGTCCAACAATGGATTTTCAAATGGGGTGAGTACTGAGACTGGGGGATTTTATTTCACCATTTATATTCCTATGGATAACAGAAGGTTTGACAGGTCTATTATGTAATGCAGTTCACATGGGAGATTTTTCAGGTCTTTGAAGTTAATCAAGAAGGAAACTTCCAAAATCTAAAGTTTGAAGATGACACAATCATGGTTGGTGAGTATTCATGGAGAAGTTTATGGAATATTAAGCAATACTTTGCAAAATTCGAACGAATCTCAGGAATAAACTGTAAAGAAATATTTTTTCAAGCTACATCCAAATTTATGTCATGTTGTGAGAGCTCAATCCCATCTTGCTTCCTTGGCATACCTATGGGTGCAAACCCAAGGAAATGCACGACTTGGAGTTTGGTTTTTGAGAAGTTTTAATGTAGAGGTACTTTCCAATTGGTGGTAGAGTGGTATATTTCCTGATATGGTGTCAAAGATCCTTCAATGAAGGTCTAACTGTATATTTATTGGTAAGGAGACAATGATTCTTCAGTGAAGATCTAATGCTAATAAGGCGAAAAGTATCCTTTAATGAAGTTCCAACAATATATTACCTATTAAGGCCACAAGGACCCTTTAGTGAAGGCCCGACAGTATATTTCTTGATAAGACCAAAAGGATCCGTTAGTTAAGGTTCAACCATATATTGCTCGATAAGGCAACAAAGATCCTTTAGTGAAGGTCCAACATATATTTCCTGATAAGGCTACAATGATTCTTTAGTGAATGTCCAACAATATATTGTTTGATAAGGCAGAAAGTATCCTTCGATAAACATCCATCAATACCTGCAACATATCAAGAGAATATGGCGCCTCGTTAAACCTTATCTTTAAGGGGAAAAGAGTGCCACCCGACCCCTATTTTTCATTAAAAATGAGTTTATATAATTTATAAATTAGTAGGATAAACATCCTTGCCTTATTCAATTACAAGAAACACAATGATTAATTGTAATAATATCTCAGGTTCACTAAGTTCTAGGTTCTAGGATGAGTTATCCATCCAATTCTTCAAGTTTATAAATGCCATGTGGAAACTTCGGGTGTATTCAATAAGAGCCCTCCCAATTAGGAAGCATCTTCCCAATCCGATAAGTGAAATAACATGTTTAAGAACAATATCACCTTCCTTCATCTTTCTTGGGATCACCTTAGAGTTGTACAGCTTGCCAACTCTTTATTTTGTTGTGAATTCGTGAATATGGGTGATCTCTCAAGCCTCATCGATCATGTTGGAGGTAACTATTAGTCCTACTTCATTTTCGTCTTCATTGAAATGCTCACAATGCCATATGGGTGTTTCAATCTGAACTAGTAGCATAACTTTTGTGCCATAAACCATATTGAATAGTGTTTTCTTAGTGGTTGAGTGATGTCTTGTATGATATAACCATAGAACCTTTTCAGAAACCATATTAAAAAGGGTTGTATGCCTTAGGGGAGAAAATGTCATATTAAATAGAATCAAGGAGAAAAAGTATATATTGTTTGAACTATTGTTAGCAAGTATACACAGTTAAATAGTAGCAAGTGATGTAAAAGTAAGAGTGTCGATCCCACAATGATCGTGATAACTTAAATTGATTCTTTCATTAAAATCTTATGAATAGCCATGAGTACAATGGTGGAAATAATATTGAGTTGTCACAAATCCACGTTGAAATAAAATGAAAAATAAATGAAGATGGAGATGTTAAATCAATAATGAGAGACATGTTGGGCAATGATTCATCTAATGAATTTCATATTTTGTATGTGTTTCTGATGAGATTTGTCGTGATGGATGAGGCCGAAGGAGATTTAGTGGTGTATGTCTACAACATCAAGGCATATGCAACAAGTTAAGAGAATAACCCTCGAGGCCTCACAATAACATTAAATCATGTCTTTTTGCATCTTCTGATTTCCCCAATGGTTGTAGTCATTTATCTCTAAAGCGACTAATCTGTTTAATATGTTTATCCTACTATTTTCAACCATATTTACTTATGAAGTCCTTTAGTTAATGCATCTCTCAACCATTAACTAACTATTATCTATTTCTAAGACAGTCAAGCAAAGAAACAAATGTATAACATTATTTCACATAGTAAAATACATCACTTCAAACCACACCATATTAACATAAAATACAAGTTTCCATTAAACTTCTCATTCCTCAACATCAAGAGTTTTAGCTCATGATAAGCAAAAGATATAAAACATCACAAGTTATTACATTTAATATTTCTAATTGCAAATGAAAAGAAAATGTAAACCTAAGTATGACACCTTACTCATTGCAATCTTTCAATCAACATGAGGTGAATTGTGTCACGCCAGGATCTCGACACTTCTTTAATGAAGGAAGAATGATAGGAACTCTTCACTATTGTTTTAGTCTTATTCTTCTTCTTATTCATTAAGATGAATTTTTAGAGCAATTTCTCAAGTTTCCAAGAGGTTCTTTTTATACCCTCTAGCTTTTAAGGTTTTTCCTTGTCATTGGATCATGGGCTTTGTGGATATTCCTTGGTTTTTTCCCACTTATCTTTTCATTTGAATCAGCTCCAGGTAGTACAAGTTCCATCACCCAAGGGATAACACATCCAGTGACAGTTCTGTTGTGCAACCAGACATAACACACATCATTCTGTGTAGTACAACTTTTGCTGAACTTTTTCGTGTAGTGCTTGATCTTATCCATTTTCATTTCCAACTCATTTTCACTCCAATCCTCACATTGTTGCCATGTTTCCCTAATGCCATGAGTCGTTTCTACTTGTAGCCTTCTTTGCATTTAAGACATCACTGGAAATTTAGGTTGAAGTATTGTCCAAGTTTTGTCGTGTCGGAACTTATCCAAAAATGGTCCTACACATGTGACGCACACATAAAAACTCACAAAAGAGAGAACCTATTATTCTCTACAAAAAAATACTTAAAACAACAAAATGAACTTAAATTAACCTAATAAACTTGCTTGATAGCAAAATAAAGTCAAGTGTTAAGGGCTTAAATCTCTCACACATAATGAGTTATCAACATACCTCATGTACTTGTTCGACCCACATACTATTGATATCATCTAACATCTTCTTCATACCATAGATGATTACTTAGTTGGCTGATTCTACCTACCCATTCTCCCACGGAAGGACAATCGAGACGAATGTCATTTGAATTTCCAATTGGTGGCACAATCCTAACATGATTGAGATGGTGAACTGAGTTCCATTACCCGAGACAATACTTATAGGCAAACCTAACCTACAAATAACACAATTCTAGTAGAAATGCCTGACTTTCTCTACTGTGATTTTGGAAATGAATTTAGCTTCTATCCACTTTGTTAAGTAGTCCACCCTTACGAGTAATAACTTTAATTGACCTGGTGCTAAGGGAAAGAGACCCAAGATGTCCACGCCCCACTGATAAAAGGGTTAGTGAGATGTGGTAGAATGAAGAATTTTGGTCGACACATTGAGAATATTGGGTTGGACAAGTGATTTTAAGCACAAGAGAGGGGGGGAGGGGGGTAAATTGTGGTATTTAAAATTCGTGATTACTTTTATACTTTTCTCCATTAAGATTGTGTTAGTAGTTTCGTATGAGTGAATTGCAGTGAAAATAAAAAGTAAAAGTAAATAGCATAAATTAAAATGATAGGGTTAGAAAGATTACAACAAAGATTTATACAGGTTTGGCCGAACGTTAGCCCAGTCCTGTCTCCAAGAGGTCTTATCAAAAGTTTGACTGTAAACTTTGAGCTTTTGAAGGTTATTGTAAGACCCCAATTTTGACCCTAAGACCCCTCATGATATCTCATCATATGCATTGACATTGGAATCACAACTTGGCATCCTCCTTACCCCTCATTCATTGGGTTTGCATTGGGAGGGATCACCAAGCACATTTGATTGTATCATACTTCATTTTTCTTTATTTATTAACCAAAATTCCAAAAATATGCCAATGTATAGTTTGTTGCTTTTGTAGGTAGTGTGTATGCTCAACTATGCTCTATCAAGCTCATATCTAGGGTTTGAGACCCTCAATGCAAGGAGCACAATCAAGAATTGGTTTACATTGGCTCTAAACATCATATATGGATCCCCATGATCTTCACATGTTATTTTGATCAAGAAGTTATCAAGAGTTTGGAGTTGGTTTGCCTTGGAAACCCTAATTCATCTGGGTATCTTGTGTGACTTCTTCAACAAGTTTCTTCAATAAGTTTCTTCAACAATTGATCAAATATTTCAAGGGATACTTAACATTACATCATCTTATGCATATATGATCCTCCATGAGTCCCAAAAGTCAAGAGAATGTCAAGCTAGCAAGTTGGTTCATGGTGGTTGATCAGAGAAAGTCAACTGGTCAAAACTGGGGTTCCCTAGACCATATCTCCTACAATTTATGTCATATGAAAATTATTCCAAGAGAAAAGCTACTAAAACTGACATTACAAACAACTTTCACGTTGAGGTCAAGATCTAGTTTTGCATGGAAAGTCGTTTTTTATGGTGAACGATTATATGTCATTTTGTTTGAACCCTAGTTTGGAGGTCAACTTCCCAAGACCATAACTTGCTAATTTTCTACGAGATGGAAGCCATTAAAATTTCATAATAAAATTCAAGATGTATGATTCAACTTTGATGTTTGGAGGAAGTGCAAATTCAACTTGAAAATTCATGTTCCAAGAGGAAACATTATAGGTCATTTTGGGCCACTACCATTGAACAAGTAATTTTCCTCAACTTCTAAAATGCATAACTCCTTCATGCCAAATCCAAATGAGGTCAAACTTGTGACCAAATTGAATAGGTTTTAAATAGATACAACTTTGCTGAAGGAACTCTTCTCATTTGAAGTCCATAGAAAAAGTCATTCAAGGTGGAAGAAGTGAACATTTGACTTGGGACTTAGAAAATTTTCAAATATGTTTGATTTCCCAAACTTCCACCTCAAAATTCATCATGATCCAAGCTTCAAATGAAAAAGTGTTCAACATGAACATTGTTCCCCTTGATCTCACCTTTCCAAAAAGTCTAAGATCATCTCATTTGGCCAAAGTATTAAGGACTTACGCATGGGTGTAAGTTAAAGGACCATTTGGATAATTTCAACTTCCATTTTTCACACAATTTTGCATGGACTTATAACATGATTTCAGCATGATGCACACTCAATTATGGATCATATCATATCATCTCATGGGCCTAGCACACGCCCATGCAACCATGCAAAGGGGAAATTCAAAATTTGCCAAATTTGAAAGTGTGTGGAAATAAATCTCATGGCCTATAAATAAAACCCTAATTGCTCAGAACTAAAGACCTCATGCCCAAAATTTGAACCTGAGACCCCAAACCCTCACCATTGAAGGATAAACTTGAGGATTTTCTTTGAAAATCGAGTTTCAATTCTCCATCTGTTTTGAGATTGAAACTCCAAGAGTCCATCCCTTTCTTTGACCCATTTCACTTCCATCAAGCATCTGAAGTAAGGCCAAGCATAATTGAAAGCAAGATCGTGCCAATCTGAAGCTACATTGAAGGTGATTTTTCAGAATTTTCATCTCTTCGATTCTCCCTCAATTCTTCACCATTCTTGTTGATTTTTGGTTGTCTGAAGTCCTATCAATGTAGGAAAGAAGATTGAGTTGCTTTGAGGTCAAATTAAAGCAACTCAGTTCATGATCCTCAAAATTCAAATTCCTGTATCTTTTTATATACTTGGAATTGGACAAAATTGAGGCCAGATTCGTGTTCCTGAGCATTTTTCCTTCAAATTAGTGTATTCACTTTTCATTTTTCATGAGGTTTGAGTTGGACCGGTCCGGTGGTCCTCGTCGGAGAAGATGACCGGAGCTAGGGCTCCGGTGGTGCGCTGGATCAATCCAGGTCATCTGATCTATTTGAATTGTTTTAATCTCATTCGTTGCTTCTGATTACCATGCTTGTACACGCATTGACTTGAGAACATGTGGAGCGCGCTTTTCCAACCATCTGATCTGTCACCTCAATTAATTAGGAAGATCAGATGACTCTCCTTTTTTTGAATTTCTGATTATTTCATTTAATCCATTATTTTTAATTAATTCATATCAATTTCACTTTTAATCCAAAAAATATGAGACTTTCACAAAAAATTTCAAATATTTTCCTCTTTCATTTTATGAATTAAAATTATTTTTTGGATTAATTTTGATATTTTTCATGAATTAATTATTTTTGTGCATATTTTTAATTATTTAAAAATACTTTTGACTTTTCAAAAATAATAAATTTTTTTGTCTAAGGTCCTTTGACCTTGTTTCACCTAGGATAAATCTCTTGGCCATTTATTTGGTGTTTTGAAGAGGTTTTAGGTTTTTGATCAAATATAATTTAATTTAAATGCATTTTAATATGATTTTTAATTGATTAATTGTGTAGAAGTTGTATTGAGCCATTTTTATTGACTTGTGAAGTTTGACTATGTGTTTGGGTCTTGGTTAAGGTTGATTTGACTTTTGTTGGATTAAAATCATTGGATTTAGGGGATTGATGAAATGAATATTTCATCTCCCAAAATGAATGAATGATTTTAATTTGATAAAATTCCTCCCATGACCAATTTGTGTTTGTCTCATCTCCCCTCCCTCTTCATCTTCAATCTCATTCTATCCCATCCCTTTTATTGACCAATGAAGTCTCAATATCTTAAGGCTAATTGGTTCATCAATAACTTCATGTTAGATGAACCAATACAAGTATGGATGAGATTAAGTTCATCCTTTAATCATTTTATTTTTGTGTGTGGTATGTTTTAGGAGTATGGTTCATTATACCATATCTCTAACATGCATTAACACCAAAATTTCTATTGCCCGACCTTAGATAGTTGTGACCTCTACATAAGTCCAATTACGATTGCTTAACATAACGCTAAATTTTGACCCAAAAGACATAGCATTCTAGTAAGTGAGATTGTAAGTCTCCCCTCTTTCATGGTATTGTGTGAAAACTTGGCATTTTTTCCTTTCTTTGGAAGATGTCTTGGTTCAAGGACCCGTGCTTGTGAATAGAGGGTTGAGTGTTCTCCAAAGAATGACTTAATCAATTGAAAAGTAAAACTTCACTAACATCTAATCAACTAACATTTGACTAACTTTTATTATTATTGCTTTTAATTTCAAGTCATTTACTTTATGTAATTTAAATTCAAGTCATTTACCATTCCATTTGCCATTTTACATATCATTTAACTTGATTATGTTTATTCCATTTTCACTTTGCTCACTTGAGCCATATATTGTGATTATACATATTTGTTTGTGTATATTGTTTGTGTTTGTGGTCTTAGGACCTTAAAGTACCTAATAAACAACAAAAACCCTAAAAAATGTTTGTGTGGACTGTTGGTTTTGATCTGAGCTTTGGACTTAGAATTAGGCAACATTCCCTATGCAAAAGGACTTGGCCAATGCCAACATTTTTGAAACCAAGTTATTGTGATTTGAGCTTTCATCTGATGTAAGTATTGGGATCCACTTGAGTTCATCTTCTACATGGTCTTGATGCAAATGTTACTTTGAACATGTGTCTAATGCCTTGTTCTGAGCCATTCAAGGAGTATGTCATCTGATACATGGGAAGATTATGAAAAAGACTATGAAGTTGCTAGCTTGGATGTGACCATCTTTATTTGATTTTTTGCTCTTCATTTTGCTACTTGCTTATTGATATTGCTTGATTTGAAAGTCCAAAGGAAAAATGGGTTTCTATATGACATTCTTGTCTATTGAATTGCATCCCATTGGTCAGATCTTTTCAACTCTTAACTTTTAATTTTTTTTAGGTTTAGTCTCTTCATCTCCTCCCATTTCTTAAATTTCAAATCTCTCCCCCCATTTCAAAAATTTCTTTGCTTGTGATTTCTAAACTTAGACCTTATTGCAAATTAGAAACTTTGGCCTTATGCCATTGCATTTTTAAACTCTTTTCTCAATCAAACTTGTAAATGAACTTAACCATATTGACTTAAAATTTTCAAAGACAAAAAGAACTAACACTCATGCAAACTCTTTTAGGCCCTTTGTGCCTCTTTAAAATTTAAATTTTTGTTAAAAGCAATTAACTTATTTTGAAATTATTACCACGAACTACGAGGTTTTGATCCCTCATTTTATGTTGGTACGTAGACACAAGTCCGAAAGTCTTGTCAAACACAAAAATATATTTAATGAATTCTTTTCTCATCCCCACACTCTATTTATTGCAAACATTATTTTATACTAAAAAGCACATACACACATAAGAAAGGGCTCCCTAGGAGTACCTAGGACACTTTGGGTGCTAACACCTTCCCTTTGTGTAACCAACCCCCTTACATGTAATCTCTGGCATTTTATTAATTTTGATTTGAAAACTTCTTATCTTTGGGTTTTGTTCGTACTTTTTCCTTTTCCTTTGGAAACAATAAAAGCGCGGTGGCGACTCTGGTTTTATTGACGTTAAGTTTATCCATAGTTTAATGGTCATGAATTTACCGCTACAGTTATGCCAACAAACCTTTAGACAAGCTGATCTTGAGATGTTTATAGGCTTATTCCCAACAAAAGATAGCTTTTATGTTAGGCTAAGCTAACGAACCTTCTTAGAGATTTTCAAGCTGATCTCAATAACCAAAGCAAAACTTTTTTCGGCAAAGTTCAATAAACCACAACAGAGATTTTATGATTGGTTTATCTCACGAACCAAACTCAATCTTCTCAAGAGTATCACACTCTCGAGAATTAAATAAGCAACACAGCCACTTACAAAACTCTTCCTCACAAGCAAAATTTCATTCACAAACACTAAGGAAAATTAAAGTGAAAGAAATTATTTATATAGAGAGAGGAAGAGAAAAATTAGAGAGATAAATTTCAAATAAATATAAATCGTTGGAAAGTTGCGGGAAATAAAGTGGAGGCGAGCCTCTTTCATATAAGAGTTGGAAAAAACAAAATAGGAAATTATCCAATGGTTGAATTAATGATCCAATTGATTGACACACAACTCCAATCGATCACAACAAGAGAAAATGCATATTGCGACATTTTTTCTGGTTGTTTAAGCGGTTGTAACCGCCACAATACTTGGGTTGCGATCGTTTCATAAACATTGCAAAAGCGTGTGTCACTAACGTCACTTGTGACAGTTATTGAGTTGTCTTAAAAAATTATTTGCGGCGGTTCTAAATTGTCGTGAATTGTATTTGATATTTTATTTTTTAATTCTTTTGCAACGGTTGTAAATGTTATAAATGTTAAATTCATCATAATTTTGTTAAAAAACCTTAAAATAATATATTTTGAAACCGTTTTGATGATACTTATTATTTATTTATTATTTTTAACAAGAGTTTTACTATTATTAAATTAATGTTTATATAAAAATTAATTTTGATTATTCTAATTTTTTATTTTTTATTTTTGTAATATTTTTTATCTCTTTTTCTTTAAATTTTTATTTTTATTTTTGGTAATATTCTTTTTAAATTTTAAATTTTTATTTTTAAACAATGATAAATTTACATAAATATATCTAGACTTACCTACAACTTTATGATAAAATAAAATTGCAACCACAAATTTATATGATTAAATAAGCATGAAAATGTCAAGAAAAGATCAAATTCCATAATCATAATATCATATTATACATTAAACAAAAATATATCAAATCTTATATATATATATATATAATATATATATATATATATATATATATATATATATATATATATATATATATATAGAGAGAGAGAGAGAGAGAGAGGAGAGAGAGAGAGAGAGAGAGAGAGAGAGAGAGAGAGAGAGAGAGAGAGAGAAGGAGAGAGAGAGAGAGAGAAGAGAGAGAGAGAGAGAGAGAGAGAGAGAGAGAGAGAGAGAGAGAGAGAGAGAGAGAGAAGAGAGAGAGAGGAGAAGAGAGAGAGAGAGAGAGAGAGAGAGAGAGAGAGAGAGAAGAGAGAGAGGAGAGAGAGAGAGAGAGGAGAGAGAGAGATCATACTCTAATAATTTTTTAGCAAAGTCTAATTAATCATTTATAATGTTCTATTATCTTCAATTCGATAATTAGATTCCGACTAACATATATTTTTTCTGGATGATTTTATATATGATCCCCGAAAGAAAAAGATGTATTAAAATAATATCCATTTTCTTGAACTTTTTAAGTATTATTTACACTATGTCAAAATTACTAAAATTAGATGCATAAAAAATATTTTATTTGTCTTCTTTTAGAATTTTGCATTTGCATAAAGAGTGCAATTTTCTCTTCCTAGAATTGTCCATTTCCATTAATAGTGAGATTTTCTTCATTAATTCATCAAATTTTTGAATTCTTTTCTTTAAATGCAACAATTTTTTCTTTCATTTATTTTATTTTTATTTGTTTAAAAAAAAATCTTAATTTCGTAAATCTATTAATTTGAGATGACATTATTCTAACTTCCATACAACAATGAATATATTCATGATGATCTTTTCCAAATACAATTTCAAACAGAAAATTCTGAATTACAGCTTGTAATTGTTACTCCACATGCAAAAGAGCAAATTGAGTGACTCTAAAATTTTATAATTGATACACTGACTTGTTAGATATAAAACATATACACACTTGAATGGATTGAAAGAACATTATGGTTAGTAGTCACAAATATTTCTTTCTTTCTTTTTTTGAATAAGTATCGATTTACGGATGTATCTATTATACGGATCATGAATATTTTTTAGTAACCATTAAATATAGATCTAATTATCATTTCTAAGGCTAACTGCCAAAGTTTGTCTACATTGATTTCCCTCACATTGACTATGAAATGTTCTGACATTACAAGAGCATTAATATATAAAATGAACTTTCAGAACATAATTCCGAAACTTAAGTTAGGTTCACTCAAGCTAATTCAATAGGTTAAAATGTGAACCTGTATGTCATCCCACAATACATTTATGTGAATCACACAGTACATTCAAATGTGTAAAAAATTTATAATTCTATGAATTATAAGCATGCTGATACACATTAGTATGCTGCAACACATTTGAAAGGTAGCTAATTCTTTCCCCAAAAATTGACTAAGAGGGATCATTATGGTAGCTAACTCCTAAAATAGTGTTAACAATGGGACATGGTTTTTTAGCAGAAAATCTTTGTAGCTAATTGACTTGATTGGAAGAAGAGGTTAAATGTAGCTGTTGAAACAACTAAAGGTTTAGCTTATTTACATGAACAGTGTTTAGAATGGGTTTTACACTGTGATGTGATGTGATGCCTCAAAAATATTCTACAAGACATAAATTTTCAACAAAAGTAGCTGATCTTGGTTTATTAAAACTTTTGAATAGATATGAATATGATAGTTCTTCTTACCAAAACTCACATTTAGACAACCTAGTATACGCGAGACGAAAAGTGATGGTAGACTAAATTACAATAACATCTTTTATGTTGGAATAAAAGGTATCATCCAATATATATATATATATATATATATATATATATATATATATATATATATATATATATATATATATATACGATTCAAAAAAACAAAGTAAATTTAACATTAAAAAAAACTAATTTATCAAAACAGACCGAACATACAGTGCAGGAAGGGGATTCAAAATTCACTCATTCAACAAGCAACAAGAACTAGACATTTACATCAGATTCATGAATATCAAGCAACCAGTCCAACAAATTTCATAGATAGATGTAAATACAAACTTGGTATAATATCAGTTAGGTAAAAAGAGTTGTAGCTTCAGTGTGTAGGGTATGAACACTACGCCAAAAACTGGAATAGACAGCGCACCTTAGAGGGCGCTTTATTACAAAAGCGCACTCTAAAGTGAAGCGAAAAAATAAGGAGCGAACAACTGGAATAGACAGCGCACTTTAGAGGACGCTTTTGTAATAAATCGCCCTCTAAGGTGAAGCGAAAAAATAAGGAGGAGATAGAGGGACAACAATACAGGGCGCTTTTTAGAAAGCGCCCTCTAAGGTTACCCTTAGAGGGCGCTTTTAAAAAAGCGCTCTATAAGTCCATGTGCATTTCCAGTTTATAAAACGCTTTTGGAAAGCCTTAGAGAGCACTTTCATAAGCGTCCTCTTAGGCCCCCTTTAGAGGGCGCTTTTTTTCCACAAGCGCCCTCTAAGGTCCCCTTTAGTAAACATTAAAATTATAACATACTGCGCGTTTTGTTATTTCACTCTCTGTTATTTTCGTTCTTTTTCACGTTAGGGTTCTCACTGCTACGATTTTCGCTACTTCTAAGGCGTTCTCCTTCCACCTCTGTTAGATCTACGACGTTTCCTCCTTCTATTAATTCGTTGTTAGCTGTTCGATTTGACACCATAGGTATTTTTCTAATCTTCATATTACTTGGTTTCTCTTCTGACGTTCTCTATTGTTCATTTTTGGTTTCATTTTTCTTGGTTCATACATTTATTGAGTTTTGTTTCGAAATGAGTATGCATCGTTAAATGAGTGTCCTAAATGCGGTGTCTCGCGATATAAGAACAAGTTGTCTCCAGCAAAAGTCTTGTGGTATTTTCCTGTTATTCCGAGATTTAGACGCATGTTTCGAGTGATGTAGCAACATTTGGAGTCGGTGTTGTTCAGGTTCGACCGAAAGGAAACTAAATTTGTAACGTTCCAAATTTATCAGACCATAATCTGAATAATATTTACATGTCATTTAGGTTCTTGCTACGATTTTAACTTTGTGGTTAGCAGACAAATCTGGTCACCGGCTTTTACTTATTGTGAGTCTGAGCTTTTTCGATAATTTTTGCATTCACATTACTATTTGTTTGGAGGGTAATAAGAGATTAATCAAAATCTCCTATTGCAAGTTTCTTCATCTGCAATGGCTTTGAGTCTTTTGGTTGTTTCAATATCATTCTACTTGAAGGTAATAATAATTTTTTTGTTTGTTATATTTTTTGAACATTTTTTTTTGTTTATTTTTATATATACATAATACATTAACTAGATATTACACATGCATTCATGCATAAATGTTCAGAAATTTGTAACACAGATTCACAGGATTATATATCAGTAAATTCTTCTTTATATTTTTGGTTTTTTATATGGATAATATATTTTATGTTGAATTTGCTCTCAGGAATATATATCACCAGATTCTGATTTATATGCGACATTGAGCCTCGTATCGGTGGCTGGAGTTGTGGTGTGTAAATACAACTTTATTACACAAATGATGGTTTCTATTGTTTGTTTCCCTAACTTCATTATTATAAACTTTCAATTTCTTTTAGGTTATGGTTATTGCATTCTCTCTGAGATTAGGAGCAATGTCATGGATTATAATGTCTGAGGTACAATTTTCTTCAATAATAATATGCATGACAACCCTATATGAACAAACCTTTGTTGTAATATAATGTGATAGTTGATGTGTTGAATATATTTTACATAATAGATTCTTCCGATTAACATCAAAGGTCTAGCTGGAAGTTTTACAACACTTGCCAATTGGTTCTTTTCCTGGTTGGTTACATTAACAGCAAATTTGCTCTTGGATTGGAGTTCGGGAGGTTTGTGTGCATTGCCTATGTTAATTTTCTATAAATATCTATTGTTTCTAACCAGAAGCTTCCTATGTTTTTATCAGGAACCTTCACAATATATACTGCAGTGTGTGTTTTCACAGCAGGATTTGTTGCCATTTGGGTCCCCGAGACAAAGGGAAAAACTCTTGAAGAAATACAACAGTTTTTCAGATGAAGTTTCCTTTCGAGTAGCACTTCAGCTAGTGTTCACTCATGTATTCACATTCATATTTTTTTTTCTGAATCAACTCAATTCATTTTTGTGCTCTTTGGTCTTGTTAAATATGAAAAATACCAAAACAGTGTGATTTTCTAATCTAGCAACATACTTGCATTTTTGTTGTAATTGATTGATTATAAACAAATAAATGAAAGAGAGTGGTTATTATACATTTCAATTAGAGTAGCAGTGGTTTCGGTTCATGACATTTCAAATAGCAAGAGGATCATATAAACAATAAGCATATATCAGTATTTGTATTTTAATATTATAAAAGCATAAAAAGAACCTTTAGTTGCTCTTGTGAATTATAACAGACAACTGTATGCCATTTTCTTCTGGTTACCTCTTGTGGCTGCAACATAACCTGAAATGAGAATATGGTCATAGAGACATGTGATGCATGTAAATGTTAAATAACCACCCACTTTAGAGGGCGCTTTCCAAAATAAGCGCCCTCTAAACCCTTTAAATTTCCACTTTAGAGGGCGCTTTCCAGTAAAAGCGCCCTCTAAACCCTTAAAGGTTTCCACTTTAGAGGGCGCTTTCCAGTAAAAACGCCCTCTAAACCCTTAAAAGTTTCCACTTTAGAGGGCACTTTCTTTAAAAAGCGCCCTCTAAAGTGGCCCTTAAAGGGCTTAAAGAGCCACTTTAGAGAGCGCTTTCACCAGGAAAAAAGCGTTGTCTTTACCTATGCCAGCGCCAGATTAGAGGGCGCTTTAAAGCGCTGTTATAGGCCAAAAAAAGCGCCCTCTTTTCCCTTATTTGGCGTAGTGGAACTTCTGTTGATACTTCGGATCTCCGATCAATGTCGGTAACGTTATCTACGACGAATCGAGTAAATTATAAAAGTATAATCATAATCAAATCTAAGTAAAACCAAACAAAAAACCTAAGAGAAGATGAAAGAGAGATTGTAAGGAATCACTTACCGAGGCGACGAATTATACACAACTTGAAAATGAAAAAAAAATCCTCTTCACCGTCGAGAGACTTACTTCAAACCTTTGTTTGTGACGATTTCGTGAAACCCTTGATTGACCTAATTCGTGAAGTACTTAGTTTTGGAAAACTCTTGATAAATCTTAAAACCCTAAATTTGTATAAGCAAGTTGAAGGGTTTGAGAAGAAGAAGAGGAAAAAGGTTACGGTTAGGGAATGGGTGAAGAATTATTCACAAAAGAAGCAGAAGCGGTATGATGATTTTGAGAGGGATGTATAGCGCCAAAAATTTTAGAATTGGGAATGACAATTTGTTTAACACTTATGATATAAGAAGCGAAAAAAATTGTTTTAATGATATGTGTATGATCCCATGGTTCGATCCAGTCATGTGACATTCTCACAAATAATTTTTTTTTATCCGTACATAAAAGAACGGTCTCTCATAATTAAAAATTTATTAAGATAATTAAAAATTATTTGAGAACGGCGTTAACCCGTTGTTAATAAGAGTCGTTTTCATTATCATCTATCGGAATAGTTTCCAATTGTTGCATAAAAGTTCCAAAAAATATATCCACTACCGCAACGGAATATGAAATTTGTTGTCTATTACACTCTATGAGAATGGTCTTTTTACCTTCCCAATATTAGGCATTGTGGTAGACTAAAAATGTTGTAGATGGCTTCTTGGGTCGAGTAAAAAGGAAAAAACGATTTTTTCCTACTTTGTCAATGAATACATGAGAGTAGGGGGAAATCGATTCTTCCTCCTAAATTGATGGGACGATTTCCTACCTTTATGGTATGGTTAAACTAACTTTTTCCTAAACCCACTATCTTCTTTGTTTGGGTGAGATGGATTAAGTGATAATCACCGGTTTAGGTCGGACGATCCAAGTCATAGTCGGGTGACTTGGAATAACGTTTGTCTGATCTTTCCATGTCTTTGGACCGCTTCTTTTCGGATCCAATACAATTATTAAAAGTCCATAATTAATCTTCTCCATTTTAAAAAAGAAATGAAGAACTTTGTTACTAAGATTTTGGTGCAAAATAAATATATTCTTGACATTTGTAACATTTTTATTTTTGTATAATTCGATTTTGGACCTATTATAAACAACCTCAAAAAAGAGGACATGTTATATACTTCTTTCATTTAAAATAATAATATGTTTTATCAAACAACCAATGTCTGTCAAAAGTATACATGTGCATATTTGAGATTTCTGGAAACCCATTACCAAAAATCTCAAATGAAAATTTCCTTTAAAACTAACAGCGGCAAGAAAAATACCACTACATTTGCTTTAAATTGCTATATGCAAACAAGTGGTACAAAAAGAAATTTATGGTGTTTTAGTTAAAAAGGTAGAAAAGTCTGACAGAGATGCGAAAGAGTTTCCAGCAAGATGCAACGAAATATGAGGTCACCAACGATCCACCAAAACACTCATCTAGTGCGTTCGGTTCACATTTCACATCAAATTCATACAAAAATTGACCCAACATGAAAATTGCGCAACTAAGAGTCACACTAAAGCATCTTTTTTTACTAACGTTATAAAAAAAGAAAAATGCATGCAGCATGGATTGATAGGAAATTGTCCAGGTTAGGAAAAGAAGAATTGTGTATCATAATGTGATTGCAAAAAGAAACTCTAAATTTGGTCACAAAATCAACATCTTAATTGTCTTTCTCAAGGACGTGATTGAAACGATTGATCACTTTGGAGACCAGTGGGATTCTCTTCCGGCAAATGTTGGTTTATTGAAGTCTCAACTCAACTCCAACTTAAATGTAAAAAATAAAATGTATATAGCAAGATGTAAATTTAAAGGTGAGATTAAGGATGCTAATCTATAATCACATATAATTCATGATTGATTATTAAAATTAATTGTCATATTATATTTTTTTAAATGTGGTTATAAATTAATTATTAATAGATTATATTTATAACCAATTTTATAAGAGAGAAATGAATATACATATGTACACAATTATTTTACATGGACAAGAAATCAAAGGTGTATATCCCACTAAATCACATTCAATTTTAAAAATATTTTAATGATTTGTTAATTTATTGATTTTTTATTGGACGACAATGTAAAATTATTTTTCATAGTCAATGCATAATTATTAGGATTAAATATACTTTTGATCCTCCTAAATATATCATATTTAACTTTTTAGTCACTCCAAACATTTCTTTCAAATAATGGTCTTTCTAAAATTTTAATTTTTACTTTTATACCTCCGACAATTTAGCGACGATTTTTACAACTTAACGATATAATTATCGACGACTTTTTATTTAACGATTGAGTTAGCTGCAATTTTAGCAATGCTTTTGACATGAGGGACTAAAAGTTAACATTAAAATTTTCAGGAGTAAAAGTTAAATATGAGATATTTAGAAGGACCAAAAACATATTTAACTCTAATTATTACTTTCTTTTTATAATTAGTTTTGATTTCAAATTTTTTTTAAAACAATTTATTTTCAGGATTTTTTTATAAAAATATTTATATATTTTTTTAAAAATATAAATTTTCTATTTTTTTATTTTCAAGAAATTTTGTTTTCAAAAATAAGAAAATATATTTATTTTTTAAAATTTTTTTTCATTTTTTTGGAATTTTTTTTTTAAATAAAAATGTATTTTTTTGAATTTTTTTAATTTTTTAGGAAAAAATCTAATTTTTTTTTCTTATAAAAATATTAATTTAAGATATTTTTTCGTAATTAATTTTTTTTTTGGATATGGATGTCCAAATATAAATTTGGTTAAAACTATAATAATAATTAACCAATTTTAAATAACTGAAATTGAATATGATTATAGACAATTGAAATAATCGGATAATTTGAGCACCCCTGTGTAAGATGATAGTGGATTCTATAGGCATAAGAAGATATCCCATAAACTTCAAATGAGATTATCTTTTAATGTTCTTACTCTATTTCAGAGGTTGTGTTATTAGATGGGATTCAAAACCTAAATTTACTAGACTCTTAAATCAAAACCCTACCCTTTTAACCCTTAAAAAATAGTATTAAAAAATTAGCTTATCATTTCCCAAACACCATAACATTGTATAGACCTACCACCGCCTCAGATACAAATAAAATGCTAAATTGATTGTTTATACAACACGTTACTTCAGCCCAACAGAAAGAGTGAAGAGTTTAAGGTTTATGTTTTATTTGTGGTGAAAAGTTTATTCCTAGAAACAAATGTGTAATATGAAAACTCCTTTTATTCATGATAAAAGATGATGATCCTTTTGAAAATCAAGAGACTAATGGAATTTCATATTTAGTGGAAGTGAAGACAAAAACAGAAGAACCATATTTTCAAATAACACCACAAGTTGTCACGGGGAAATTTCCCCCTAAAAATCTAAAGTTTAAAGGGTTACTTGATAGCCTAGTTGTTATTGTTCTAATTGATATTGGTCGTACTCACAACATTCAACAACAAAGCATTGTCCAACATCTCAAAATCCCCACCAAATCCATACCCGATTTCTCGTTAATGGTGGGAAATCGCTCTCACTTATAGTGTTCAGGACTCTACTCTCAAGCTCCTATCACTTTACAAAACCACTTATTCTTTATTTCTTTATATTTGCTTTTGTATTGGTATATTTTCAAAGAGTTCATAAGGGGAGAAGTGAGATGGGGAAGGCATAAAGTAACGCTCAAACAACTCCTTGATCATCTGTTTATTAATTTGAGCGCCCATCATTTGGATATGGCATCCATTTCTCAGATCGACCATCTTCTAGGAGAAATGTGGAAGTGATGTCTCAGTTCATAATAATGCAGATTGGGAGTTTTATTGGTATATTTCAAAAGGAGTCGTAAGGGGAGACACAAAAGGTAAATGACACTGGTAGTACATTGTCAATCACTTGTTTACCAAATTTCTCAAATCGGCCATCTTCCAGGAGAAATGTGGAAGTGATGTCTCAGTCCATAATAATGCATATCGGGAGTTTTATTGGTATATTTCAAAAGGACTCGTAAGGGGAGACACAAAAGGCAAATGACACTGGTAGTACATTGTCAATCACTCATTTACCAAATCGATCACATGTTTACTAAATGTGATTGCCATTCCTCAAATGTGTCACCCACTTCCTGGATAACTCGCCCGAAGCGTGAGAACATGGGAAATGACATGTCCAAAGTCCCCAATGGTTTGTAGAAGGATTCATAGTGAAATTAGCAATGCTCTCCTGAATAATAGGGGATTAACTTCCCTCATTACCACGCTCTCTTGGAGTAGTTGCTATTTTCTGAGATTTCGAGATCCAAGCCCAGAGACTTTTATAAATACCTCAACCATGAGGTTGAGAAGGGATCCAATATAATTACAAAAATACCACTTATAAAATCTTCTCACCTCCTTGTGTGAGCTAGACTAACTCATACAATAAACCTTAAAGCCTCTTACAATCATTAATCACTAGGGATTGTCATGTATTATACTTTTAGCAAGTACAATTAGCGCCCACCATGGGATATGTTAAAATTGACATGGGTCGCCATTACAAGATTCTACCACATTGATGTTATCTTGTTCAATATCTTTGTCCACATGGTGAATAAGAAGACAACAACTCTGACCATCTAGAGTTCTTCGACCAGGAAAACACTATGGAAGACATGCGTAATGTCATGGACGATCTACATCTTCAAAACAAAACATTTGAGGGTAACATCATATATATCCAATAGCACCAACATAAGGCTTAACCTACAAAATATGTGGAGATAATGGACATCCGACCTTTCTTAGATAAGATATGGGAGTTATACATCATAGAGAATTTTAAGCTACATTTCTTATATAAGTTTGATATGTGTAGTGAACCACATGACCATGTTGCCTTCGTCAACACATAGATGGAAATCATTAGAGCTCATGATTCATTGAAATGCAAGCTCTTCTCTGGAACCTTCAAAGATGTGGCCATAATATTGTATATGGGTATGCCTCGACTCTCCATCACCGACTCTCAGGACTTAGTGAAGAAACTAGTCTACTCGTTTGCAGAAAGCATGCACAGAAAGATGGCCACCACTATCCTTTTCAATATTTGTCAGGGCCATACGAGTCTTTGACAGAGAATCTCACTCGCTTCAATGAGGTGACAATCAAGGTTGTCCATCCAAACTAGGAATGTTCATGCGAGAATTTCAAAACAACTTAATGGCGGAATATTTTAATGAACCCCTCACCCAGAGGCCCACGTCTTCCTTAGTTGAGGTGGGGACACATGCCAAATATTTTAAATAGAGCAAGGAAAACAATGCTAAAAAGAAGGCCGAATACACAAAAGAGTGTACCTCTAATAATGATAACTCACAACAACCATGAAGGAATCACTACATTTGACCCATCAAAGACAAGGCGACATTCAAGTAAAACGAAAACTCATAGAGAACTCCATGCCCCTAACACTCTCCGTGAGCATATATGGTGAGAAGTCCTCCACATGCACAACATCATTCAATTTCTAACTCCAAAGTCGGATGTCATAGGGCTTGAGCCTAGTATGTGGTGTAAGTTCTACAAAGTCAATGGGCACCATACTGAGCAGTGTTATCAACTCAAGTAGGAGATAGAGAGCATAATCTAAGAGGACCGCCTAAAGAAGTATGTCAAGGGAGACTTTGCTCAAAGGCCAATCAGATATAACTCTCAAAGGTGAGATGCTTCTGGGAGTCCTTGGTCCAAAAAGGAAAAAAAACCGAGCAAAGGGAGCGATGATAGATTTATACACCACACCCTTAATACCATCACATAAGGATTCACCAGGGGAAGAGAGACCAATTCCTCCCATAGTAGATACACTCTCCAAATCCTAACTATTGAAAGCTCATCCACTAGTTCTGAAATGAGTGAACTATAAACCCTAAAATCTAAGTTCTCCTTTTCTAAAAAGTATGTTGCGTGCATCCATTTGTATGATGAAGACCCCATGGTCATAACCGTAAGGTGTGATGATTGGGAGATTAAGAGGGTACTAGTTGATCAAGTAAGCTCTATAAACATCCTTTATTTGGATGCTTTCAAGAGGGTTCTCTTGGACCTAGATGACCTCAAAGCTTTCCAATGGTCATTGGTAGTATTTTCTGGTGAACAGGTGTAAGTGAATGGCTATAAATTGCTCAAGACCACATTTTGAGCAAAGAAAAATCCCATGCAGATTAAGGTAAGGTAGCTTGTTATAGATGCACCTTACTCATTAAACATGATTATAGGGAAACCTGCTTTCAACCACTTGGGAAACGCCTTGTATACATGATATATTTGAATCAAGTACCTACTCCCAGATGGGCGAGTTGGGGTTATCCAAGGAAATTAGAAGATCCCTAGGAAATGATATGTCGAGATACTAAAGTTAAAGAAGACTAGGATCGTGAGTGTGAATGTTATAAGCGTAAAGTTAGGGTCCAAGCCACGAAAGAAAACTCCTTAGGATGAAGACCTGAACACTCTAATCTGGGAAATCACGAAGCCAGCTGGAGAAGATCTTTGTTAAAAGTGTTTACTTTTTTAGGCTCTAAGACATGTTTAGCTAGGTTTCATTTACTATTTTGGTTTATTTAGGCGAGTTACAATCTCTTCCGTTTATAAGATTAAATTCGTGACATTCTTTATGTGGATGGGAACACTCTTTTCCCATGCGTTGTCAATAGGGGTACATGGGTTTTTATTGAGGCTCATCACTTTATTATATAAGTTGGAAATATTGGTGCATTATTTACAGGAAAGTGAAGAATAAAATATATCTTATCAAAATTTCCCTATGAGGCGACCTTATGTGTCATATCCTTACCAGCAATCCTTATCACCCTTGTGAGACGATCACACATGTTGAATCCTCACAAATGATTATTTTCTTCCCCTCGAGGCGATCACACATGTTGGATCCTCGTGCAAGAACCTTTGTCGCCCTTAGGGCAACATCATCATCCGCATGAAGAGATCCTCGCCATTACAAATTCATGACAATGCCAAGCCATATCATGAAGTAAGCCATATAACTAATACGTGGGTATGCAAACGTGTCACTTAATAAAAGTCCAAAGGGGTAAAATGTACTAAAAAGCCTTTAAGGGTTTAGGAAAGATAAATAATTACATAATCATGTTGGGCGTCACTACACAAAATCTTCTAAAGGCAGGAACTAGTAATCTCTAAGCTCATTGATCATCCAACGTGTTCTCTTGGTGAACGAAGCCTTTTGCCACTGGGTGATCATTTAGGGAGACCCCACCAGTAGGCGTGACCTCCTCTTCATCCACTAGCTAGTCATCTAAACCACCTTGAACAAACCCATTTAACTCAAGTACTTATATGCTTATTCGCCCGCTCGATGTATCCCAGGTTTCCATTAAGTCATCCTTAAGTGAAGAAAATTCCCCCTCGTGTTTCTTCAGAGAGTTAAGGCTTCCTTTTTAGGCTCTTTTCTGCGGTGGCGTGAGCTCATGCCTCTAGGACCACCTTTTTTAGAAGGGCCTTTAAATATTCCTTCTCTTTTATCACGGTTATCACTTTTCCTGACGATGGGAAATACTCCTTTTGGCCATTGTAATCTTGGATTTCAATTCACCAACGAATTGAATATACTTCTCTTAGTGGACCCGCTCCATCAGATGGCTCATTAGCAAGTGGTTTTCCACCATCCTCGACAATTCTAGGGGCCACTTGTCATGACGACCCTTGCAATCAATAGCGAAATCTTTGGGAAAGGCGAGGTGATCCCCATAAATTTGATGGCATCAAATGAATAATCACTCCATAACGCCTCAAAATTTGATTAATTTATTTAATCAAATTATTCGTGTTTTTATTTAATTATTTAGTATGTGATATGCTTTTAATTAAATGAATTATGAGTTGTATGTGTATGTAGTATATGATGGGGTCTAATGAGAGTATTGGTGGGTTGGTAAAATGATTAAAATAATTAAAAATAATTAGAATTAATAATTGTTTTTAATTAATTTAAATAAATAGATAATAAGTTTTTGGTGGAAAATAGAAACTAAAGGGAAATAAGGGAAGTGGTGAGAATTAGGAGAAGAGTTGGGTCAAAGTATAAATAAGATATTAAATTAGGTTTTTAGAGATAAATAAGGATTAGTGGAGCTTTTAAGGAAGTAGTACGTGAAATAGAGTTTTTGGGAGAAAAAAAGGCTAGGGCTTGAAGAGGGAAGAACTCAAACCATAAACACTGATCGAATTCTGAATTTTGCTGCTAGGAATTTGAGGTAAGGGGGAAATTCTTCTATATTATTGTTTGGAATGAAAAGGTAGAGGAGGGACCCTTACCCTTTTTAGGAATTGTGTGAAATCTATTATGAATTATTGTTGTGGTATGATATTCTAAAAATTGATTATTAAATGTGTTGTTATCTAATTATCGTGACTAAATTCATATGTTTAAAACTCTATTTTAGGCCTATATGATGTATGTTATTGTTTAGGTTTTGAAGCTTTGAACATAAACCTGAAATTCATGAAATTGAAGAATAAATTGTGCAAATATGTGATTTAGCATGTTATAATGATGATATTATATGTAGTATATTTTTCTAGACGTGTTGGGGTGATAAGACAACCAAGAATTGGAGATTCTAGTGAAATTCCATGGCTTTTAGATATTTATGCATTCTGGTGCAAGGTGACGGGCGTAACCTAGATGACGGTTGACCGCCATGCACCTTAAGACGATGAAGTGCATCACCGTTATGACGCGGAGACCGTCATGGTCTCCAGGTTGGGTCTTACAAGTCGGTAGTCATTGGGATGAAGGACGGGGAGTTTTAATAGGATGGCAGGAATTACCCTGGTGACGGGCTACTCGTCATGCTGTCAGAAGGGGAGATTTTGTCCATGTTCGAGTAGTTCGAGCTGCCGGGTTGGAATTTCGATGTTGTTTTATGGTTTGGTTGATAATTGGCTATTGTTTGGTTGTGTTGGTGTTATTAATTAGTTATTATGAGTTTAATTAATTATGGTGGGATTATCGTTGTTGGATGATAATTGAATTACTTGAATGTTGTTAGTCACATGGTGTAGCAATTGTATATGATGTTGTTTCTATTGGTGTAAGCCCTCGAGGCTAATATTTTTGGTACTTGTATCGAATTATTTATTAATAATAAAAGGCTTTTTCTTTATTATGTTTGTCTAATAAAGTCCCTAGAATAGATAGTCCGTTTAATGTATCAAGTGTGACTTAATCATGAGATCACATTAAACATAAGGGCATTATTCTTAAAGTATCCATAGTCGAGCTTTATTGTGAAGTGGGATAACATTAAAGCATTACGACTATTATGTATATAGACTGATGATCACATCTCATGGATCATGGATAAGGAGTCATCAAGTCTTAAACATAGGTATGAATATTAAGAGTTATATTTATACTGGATTGACCCACTATGAGAATACTATATAGAATGTTATGTAAAGTGTCATAAGTTATTCTCATGGTGATAATGGTGTATACCACCCTTCGACCTGAAACCACTATGGACCCTAGATGTAAAGTTGAGTTCCTTATTGCTGATCAAACATTGTCCGTAACTGGATGACCATAAAGACAGTTGATGGGTACTCCACAAAGCATGCTAAGGGACATGAGTGACCTAGATGGAATTTGCCCATCCTGCATAACAGGATAAATGTCTATGGGCCCAATATTGAACTGGACAAGGATGACACGGTCTATGCCTTGTGTTCAATATAAACATAAGGTCAAAAGGGTAATTGTACACATAAGTATTATCACAAAAGGATTTGTCAGATCACATGACATTTTCGTGTCTTGGGTAGCAGTGATGTGTTGCTAGATAGCGGTCACTGTTTATTATGTTAAATATGTGATTTAATATAATTTCCAATGCCGCGAAAACCTACAGGGTCACACACAAAAAGGAAGGATTAATGAAAGATAGAGTAACTAAGGAATACCGTAATGTACGGTGCACTTAAGTGAATTGTAGAACATCGTAAGGTACGATGTACTTAAGTAGAATACGAAATATGGTAAGGTACCACGCGCTTAAGTGATTTTGGCATATTATAAGATATGGGCCACATACACTTGAGTGGGCTTTTTTTATAGCTTGTAGCCCACACAAGTGGTTCTATAAATAGAACCCTTATGTAGAAGCATTAGTGCAGTTGCAATTTCGTTTCTCTCTCTCTCTCTCTCTCTCTCTCTCTCACACACACACACACACACACTCAAAGCCTTCATTCGTAGCAGCTAGCACTGAGATTGAAGGAATCCGTTCGTGTGGACTGAGTAGAGGCATTGTCATCGTTCAATGTTCATGATCGCTCTGTAGATCTACATCAAAGGTTACAATCGCCGCAAGAGGTAACGATTCTTTCACTGATCATGCCCATTCGTAAGGATTATTAAAGGATAAATTTTAAATTCCGCTGCATTTTGGATCGCTCTTCTCCTTCAGTTTCGTGATGTTATGTGATGTTGGAATTGAAGGAGAGTATTGATTCAAAATGCAGCGGAATTTAATTTTTTTCCCCTTTAGTGATCCTTACGAATGGGCATGATCAGTGATAGAATCATTACCTCTTATGGAGATTGAAACCTTTGATGCAGATCTAATGAATGATCACGAACATTGAATGGTGACAATGTCTCTACTCAGTCCACACGAACGGATTCCTTCAATCTCAGTGCTAGCTACTATGAATGAAGGTTTTAAGAGAGAGAGAGAGAGAGAGAGAGAGAGAGAGAGAGAGAGAGAGAGAGAGAGAGAGAGAGAGAGAGAAACAAAATTTCAACTGAGCTAATGCTTCTGTACAAGGGTTCTATTTATAGAACCACTTGTGTGTGCTGCAAGCTAAAAAAAACCCACTTAAGTGTATGTGGCCCATATCTTATAATATGCCAAAATCACTTAAGTGCGTGGTACCTTACCATATTTCGTATTCTACTTAAGTAGACTGTACCTTACGATGTTCTACAATTCACTTAAGTGTACCGTACCTTACGGTGTTCCTTATTTACTCTATCTCTCGTCATTCCATCCTTTTGTGTGTGAATCTGTAGGTTTTCGTGACATTAGCAATTATATTAAATCACGTATTTAACATAATAAACAGTAAGCGGTATCTAGCAACACATCACTGCTACCCAAGACACGAAAATGTCATGTGATATGACAAATCCTTTTGTGATAATACTTATGCGTATAATTACCCTTTTGCCCTTATGTCTATATTGAACACAAGGCATAGACCGTGTCATCCTTGTTCGGTTCAATATTGGGCCCGTAGAAATTTATCCTGTTAAGCAGGATGGGAAAATTCCATCTAGGTCAATCATGTCCCTCAGCATGCTTCGTGGAGTACCCATCAATTATCTTTATGGTCATCCAGTTATGGACAATGTTTGATCAACAATAAGGCACTCGACTCTACATCTAGGGTACATAGTGGTTTTAGGTCAAAGGGTGGTATACACCGTTGTCACCATGAGAATAACTTATGACACTTAGCATAACATTCTATATAGTATTATTATAGCGGGTCAATCCAGTATAAATATTACTCTCAATATTCATACTTATGTTTAAGACTTGATAACTCATTATCCATGATCCATGAGATGTGATCATCAGTCTATATACATAATAGTCTTAATGCTTTAATGTTATCCCACTTCACAACAAAGCTCAACTACGGATACTTTAAGAATAATGTCCTTATATTTAATGGGATCTCATGATTAAGTCACACTTGATACATTAAACAGACTAGCTATTCTAGGGACTTTATTAAATAAACATAATAAAGAAAAAGCCTTTTATTATTAATAAATAATTCGATACAAGTACCAAAAGTATTGGCCTTTAGGGATTACACCAACAATCTCCCACTAGCATTACCGCCAATCAGGCATACCCCTAATGCCCATAGATCTAGTATGGCCATCATGCTTCTACTGCGCAAGAGGCTTTGTCAGTGGGTCAGCCATATTGTCAAGTGTAGGTACTCTGCATATTTTCACATCTCCTCTATCTATTATCTCTTGAATGAGGTGATAACGCCTAAGTATGTGTTTGGATCATTGGTGAGATCTAGGCTCCTTAGCTTGTGCGATAGCACCATTGTTATCACAATAGAGATCAATGGGATCCACAATGCTAGGAACTATGCCAAGTTCACTAATAAACTTTTTGATCCAAACATCTTCCTTTGTTGCACTTGAGGCAGCAATATACTTAGTCTCAGTTGTAGAATCAGCAACTGTATCTTGCTTTGAACTTTTCCAGCTCACAGCGCCACCGTTTAAGAAAAACACATAACCAGATTATGATCTAAAGTCATTCTTATCTATCTGGAAGCTGACATCAGTGTATCCAATTACAGCAAGCTCTTCCTGACCTCCATATATCAAGAATGAGTCCTTAGTCCTTCTCAAATACTTAAGGAGGTTCTTGACAGCTACCCAATGAGCATCACTGAGATCAAATTGGTACCTACTCGTTACACTTAAAGCATACGAGACATCTGGTCGAGTACATAACATGGCATACATGATAAATCATATTGTAGATGCATATGGAATCTTATTCATACGATCCTTTTCTTCCTTAGTTGAAGGGGATTGTGTTTTTGATAGACACATGCCATGTTGCATAGGTATGAATCCTTTCTTGGAATCATGCATATTAAAGCGTCTCAGCACTTTGTCTATGTATGTAATCTGACTTAGGCCAAGCAGTTTATGTGATCTATCTCTATAGATCCTGATTCCTAATATTTAGGCTGATTCACCTAGGTCCTTCATAGAAAAGCAATTCCCCAACCAAGACTTTACTTGTTGTAGGGTAGGGACATCGTTTCCAATGAGTAATATATCATCTACATATAATACCAGGAATACGATCATGCTCCCACTAACCTTCTTATAGACACAAGGCTCATCTTCATTCTTGATGAATCCATATTGTTTTACTGTTTCATCAAAACAAAGATTCCAGCTTCTGGAAGCTTGCTTCAATCCATAGATTGATCTTTGTAACTTACATATCTTTTGGGCTTCTTCTGGTATGTCAAATCCTTCAGGTTGTGTCATGTACACATCCTCAAGAAGATTCCCATTAAGGAAAGAAGTTTTGATATCCACCTGCCATATTTCATAACCATGATATGCAACAATAGCAAGTAAAATCTGAACAGATTTAAGCATTGCAACTGGTGAAAATGTTTCATCATAGTCAACCCCATGAATTTGTTTATATCCTTTTGAAACTAGTCTTGCCTTATAGGTATGTACCTTACCATCCATGTTAGTATTCTCTTTGAATACCCACTTGCATCCTATAGGGTTAACTCCTACATGAGGCTCTACCAAGGTCCAAACCTGGTTTGTGTACATGGAATCCATTTCAGGTTTCATGGCTTCTAGCCACTTCTCAGACTCGGGACCAGTTATGGCCTCTTGGTAGGTCACAGGCTCATCTTGATCCATGAGTAATACATCACCTTGATCAGTTATGAGATATCCATATCTCTCAGGTAGGTGACGTATCCTGCTTGACCTACGCTGGTCTTGTTCTACTTGAGCAGGTTGCTCTTCCACAACTACTTGTGTTTCCTGCTCTAATTCCTCCATAGGTGTATCAATGCTTTGTGATTCTTGAATTTCTTCAAGCTCTACTTTCCTCCCACTGATTCCTTTGGAAATTAAAATCCTTCTCTAGGAAAACTCCAGTTCGAGCGATAAACACTTTGCCCTCAGAAGGATTGTAGAAGTAATACCCTCTTGTTTCTTTAGGATACCACACAAATAAGCATTTGTCATATTTGGGCTCAAGCTTAGTTAAAATATGTCGTTTCACATAAATTTCGCAACCCCAAATCTTCATGTAAGACATATGTGGTTTCTTACCACTCCATATCTCATATGGTGTCTTCTCAACCTTTTTGGATGGAAAACGGTTAAGTGTGTAAGCTTCTGTCAATAGTGAAGGTTGAGAAAAACAAGAAAGGGTGTTTGAATTGTTTTAGAAATAAAAACTTTTTCAGAAATCAGACACACACAGAATAAACAAGAGATGACACAGAATTTTATACTGGTTCGCTTGAAATTCAAAGATACTCCAGTCCACCCGGCCAAGGTGAGTTCTCCTTCAAAAAGGACTTAATCCATTAATCTTGAAAGATTACAAAACCAAACGTCTAAGAGAATAATCTCTCATTCCTCTTAAGTATTCAGACAACGTAGAGTCACTTGAGGAAGTAGTTCAAGCAAGAGTATAAATTGTAATGTAAAGTGCTTCTAACAAATAAGCAAGAATTACAGAATTGTAAGAACAATAGCTTTTCACGTAAGAGCAGCAGCTCATGAAAGATAAGAATGAAATTGAGAGTTTTCCTTTTTCTTGTGTGTCTCAGGTCTATCTTCTTGTCAGGTATTCCTTCCTTTATATAGTCATTGAGAAGGACTATTGGAGTGATGACAGGATCTTGGTCATTAAAGAATGTTTAATGTCATTACTCTCTTTGTTTCTTTCTAAAACAATTTTGCACGCCTCATTATTTCCTTCTCGAAATACTTTTTTTCCAAGTTGAGATTTCTTTTCGGTTACGCATTCTGAGCTGGTGAGTCTTCGTTAGAGTCTTGATAGATCAGAGTTTGCCTTCAGAGGATAATTATGTCTAACCACATCAGAGCTTCCCAATGCTCTAGACTTCTTTAGATTCCAAGTCTGGATTCAGTATTCTTTGATCGGAGTTTCTGACTTCTTAATGTTGCGCTGGTATCTGCGTTGGTCAGAATCAGAGCCTCCTGAACACATTCTTTCTGAGTAACATCTAATAATCGAATATTTTGTATCTGATGTAATTCTCTATCTGATGTTTGATCAGAGTTCTACACACTAAGAAAAAATCTTGTTAGAGTACCATTTTTGTTTCATCTTTTATTATCATCAAAATCTTAGAGATATATTGTAGAACCAACTTTGTTCTTACAATCTCCCCCTTTTTGATGATGACAAAACAATACAGAGTAAAGGTGAAACATTAAAGAAAATCTTAGATCAGATAGTACAGTGGGCTCCCCCTGAGTTAGATCCTTGGATAACTCAGAAGTTCTTACCGGACCTTTCTTGGTTTAGTGCTTTAGCTACTTTCCTGCATATCTTTAGTCATTGATTTAGTAAAAGTTTATTGAAAATGTTTGCAGTGCTTGAGAGGATTTAGTTATGTTTTCATCAGAGTTGTTTTAGTTCTCCCCCTTTTTGTCAGAATCAAAAAGACATAGCAAAAAAAAGTTGATATTGATAAAAGGCATTTACAGATAAGTAGCACATATGTTAGAAAGCAGAAAGCAAAGAGAAAACAACAAAACAGAGAAAGCAACATGCAAATAGCCTAGGTGCCTAAGGGTTTGGAGGCGGAGGCATCCTTTGGAGCAGCTGGGACAACATGTTCTGAATGTTGACGTTGACTGAGTCCTGTTGATCCAGCCTGGCCCGAACTACCTATTGTTTTTTCTGCAATTCCTCTAGAGTCTTCAAGACCAGAGGGACGAACCCAGAGTTGGAGTGCTCCCCTTGAGTCAGTTTATCAGCGTTGGCTTTGGCAGCAGCTTCTTCAGCAATGCGAGCTGCTTCTTCAGCGTCAGCGTAAACTTTTGTATCAGCCTCAGCAGCAGCATCAGCAGCAGCCTTTGCTTCAGCTTCTCTGATCCTGTGAAGTTCTTCTTGGCGCGCTTTCTCTTCACCTTCCTTCCTTACCCGTTCTTCAACTTATCTGGCTAGGCGCTCTTGAAGTCTAATACCAGTGTCTCTGATGAAGTCGTTGCGGACAAGTTCAGAGAGGCCTTTCAGCTTGAAGGCTTCAGAGGTCATCCAACTTATCACTCTGTTCCAGTGGATCCTTACAGCAGAGGGATCATCACTGATACCAAAGTTGATGGTCAGAGACTTGACCTTCTCAACTGAAGACTCTGCGAAAACCTAGATTGCTTATTCAAGGGTAGGAAGGGTAGTTTCTGGTTCAGTGGCAGAGGTTGGGGAGGGTGAGTTTGGGGCACTTAGATTAAGTGTGGGATTTGTTGGGTCAGCGGAAGTGATGGGTGGTGGAATGTCAGAGCGTGACTGTGAGGATAATTCAGTTTGTGGGGTTTATTCAGATGGTGGTTGGGTTGGTTGTGGTTCAGAGTGGGTTGGTTGTTATGCAGGTGGTGTTTGAGGTGGTTCATATGTGGTGTGATTTGGATGTTCAGGAGGTGGGGAAGGAAAGTCTGGTGTAGGTTCAGAGTGTGATAGTTGTTGAGAGGCCAGAGCACGGGCTTGCAGCTGAGCTAGAGTGGGAGATTGGGGGTCAGATGGTTCGGTGTCAGAGGAGAGTTCGTAGTAAGGTGGGGATTGAGGAGATGGTGATGGTGAAGTGGTTTCGTTCAGCATTTCTCCTTCTGAAACTGGTAACGTTGTGGTGGCGAGGTTGAATTTCAGAGAAGGTGGGTTAAAAGATCTGGTGGTTGAAGGAGGAGTTTCAGCAGAGGTGTATATGGGAGTTGTTTGGGGAAGAGAAGAAGCAATTGGTTTAATTTTGACAGAGCGAGGGAGATATACATACTTACCTGGAGAGCCAACCAGAGGAACTAGGGGTCTTGATCTAGAGGATTCTCCCAGCTTAGCTTTCTTCGCCTGCTTGGATTTCTCAGAGGGATCCCGCATCCTCTTCATGAAGTTAGGTGGATGCTCAGGAAGTTAATCCATTGTGAAGTTAGAGATATCCACTCCTTGATTGGAAAGGTCCTGTATATAGTAGGCTACTACCTCTGGAGGGTCAATCTTGGAGAACAGGTAGAGTCCGTTGGGAATCTCCCTCTGATCTCTGAGTGTTTCCCAGGAGGTATCAAGTGTTGGTTTGGCTCTGACTTGATCAATGATTCCCATGCTCTTCAGATTCCGAGCGTTCAGAGGTCTTCCAGTGTCAATGGTGACATCTTCCATGAGTCTGAGTTGAATTAGGTGATCCACGAGGCCACTCTCGATCAATACATCAGATATCAGCCTCCCTAGAGGGATGTAGTTCCTTGTCTTCATGTTGTTTCTGGTGTCTTTAATTGAATCTCTGAGGTATTTGAAGAGGAGTGCAGGTAGACACAGTTTCAGACCCTTGTGAATGCAGTACAAGATACACTTCTGATCTGTGTTGATGTAGTCAGAAGAGTTTGAAGCAGGACGATGATGGATGGTGCCTAAGATGATCTTCAGCCAGACCCGGAAGTTCTGATGTAGCTCCTTGTTCTTGGAATGCTTGCCTTCAGCACTTTGTTGGAAGATGGTAGGGTTGATTTCTTGGGACAAGTATTTTGCCCTTGGGTTTATGTTGTAGATGCGTCTTCCTCCTGTCTTCTCCATGTTCAGAAGGGAGGCAATTGATTTTTCAGTGATGACTATCTTGACTTCCAGAACGTAGGAGACAATGTAGTGATCATCTGAGTCTGCAAAACGCCAGAACTCCTTCACCAGATTCGTGTACACAGGGCCATAGAGGCGTTGAAAGTAGGTTTCCCACCCTTGCATTTTCAGTTCTTCAGTGAGGTCGACGCCATTTCGCTTCATGTTTTCGAAATCAACCAAGGATTCACAGAGAACTTCAAGCTTCTCAAAGGGAGCTACTAGATGTATGTGGGGTTCACGATCGAGGATGTGGGGTTCCCTGTAGACTGGAGTTGAGACTACGCCGGTGGTTGCAGTGGTTTGTTGGCTAAAACTGGGTGCTTGCTCTGTTGAGTTCATTTGTTGGGAGAAGTTGTAGACGGATTGTTGCTGAGAATCCATGAAGAACATCTGAAGATGATGATGAATGTTTGAAGAGCTTGATGAAGACTGCAAAAATCCTTTGAAGGAGATGAAGAACTGAGAGAGAGGATTTTGTGAGGTCGTGGGTGTAAAGTGTGCAAGTGTAGTTTGTGAAATGAATATATCCATATTAAGAGTGCATGTGTAGTGGTGTATTCGTCACCATTGGAAATATTGATTAGATCCAAGGTAAATCATACAAAGATAGAGTCGCCACCGCACTTCTATTTATCCAAAGGAATGGCTAGAAAGCGAACAAAAGCCTAAGAAGTTTTGTAAAGAAAACTAATAAAAGGTCAGAGATCTGGGTAAGGGGGTTGGTTATGTCATGCGAAGGTGTTAGGCACCCACAACATCCTAGGTACTCCTAGGGAACCCTTTTCACAACTTGTTGTATCAGGTTATTGTTTATGAAATTATTTTGTGCAAACATTGATTGAAAAGATGAGAGAAGAATGTACAAGTTAGTTATTTTTGTGTTTGGATGGATGAACCCATTGCCTACGTACCTTTTCATGAAAGATAAGGATCAAAACACCGTAGTTCGGCTAAAAGATTTCAAAACCATGTGTGTGAATTGATTTTAAACAAAAGCCTTAAGGTCTTTCATTATCAAAGGGAGAAAACTCGATCTGAACAACCACAAGTCCACCATGTGAGAAAAGCTTCGACATGCTAGTGAGGGATTATGCCCTATAATAAGCATGGAAGTCTTACAATTCGATCACTAAGGACAAAGGTGAGATTCACATCAACCACTAAGATAATTCAGATCTATGGCTAATGCATGAAAACTTTATTAGCAAGTGGACAAGGGCCACAAAAGCAATTGAGTGGGTTGAATTAACCAATTAGAATTATTCACATAATGAAGTCAAAGTATGAATTAGAGTTCAATTACAATGAGTATTAGTGAAATGGGAGTTTGAAAATCAGAGGCTTAAGGCCTAGGTTTCTAGTTTTGAAAACAAGTGAAAATGTTTGCATAAAAGATTTCTAGTTTGGGTTAAAGATGAAAAACATGGATCAAGGTTAAGCACCAAAGGGTGAGGGTTAAGGGACAAAGCCACAAATAGGAGTTGCTTTCTCAAGATCATAGAAATGATCCAAGGAAGTTCCTTTGGAATTAGGCAACACAAAGCAATAAGCAAGTAAGCAGGGTCTCATAAGAGAACAAAAAAAGCCAGAAACGGAGTGCCAATCAATGGTCTTACATCCAACTCCACAAACAAGCTGGAAACAGATAGCCAATCAATGGTCTTACATCTAACTCCACAAAACAAAACAAAATAGGAAACAGATAGCCCATCAATGGTCTTACATCTAACTCCACAAAAACAAAACAAAATAGGAAACAGATAGCCAATCAATGGTCTTACATCTAGCTCCACAAATCAAACAAAGATGCATGCAAAGCAAACATATGAAAGATGCACAGATAAGCAAACAAGCAATCAATTATCACACTCTATACGCAACCAAGAGGCTCAAGCAAGATTGGGCTTTAGTCAAGGGGTCATATCAACCTTGACAAACAAGCCAATAATGTTATGGGGTGGTGAGATGCTCTTAACCACTGACATTGACCGTCAGGGTGAGCAGATGAAAGGTAATGAGGGTTAGACCTCATGGCTCTTAACCCTGGCCTGGGTGAGCTTGAATCAAAGAAGGTGCGGGGGTCCAGAATGAGGGACCCTATTCCACATGACTGACTCTATATACAAGATTTTGGGTGTTTATTCAAATGCATCAACACGTAGTGCGAGCATATGAAAGACTCAACTGAATAGCAGGGGATTGATTGCAAATCCCTTCTATCTGCCAATTGCCTCTTCACTTAGGAGGACTTAAAGCACATGGCACAAATATAAACAATCACAGACATTGCCTCTTAAGGAGGACTTCAGCCAAATACCTGCCAAACAGAAACGACAGGGCTTCTAGACTACATGGAGTTGGAGAGGTTACCTAAGTGATATACCAACCACAAGCAAAGCAAAGCTCAAGTAATGAGCTTAAGCGGCTAATGTACCTGTATGAAAAGCTAAACAATCAGTATTCACATTCAGACAAACAACTAACAAACAACAGTGTTACAACTTCCAATATGTAAAACATGCAAGTCATAAAAGGCAATCATTCAAGTGAGTCCACCACCAAAAGACCTACAACACAATCAAAATTAGTTAAACAAAGTAAATTGCATCTCAAGCAAGGAGATCACATCATCCATTAGAACTAATTGCTTGAACCTGAAAGGCAAAGCTCAAAAGGTGAGTACAAACCACTAGTTCAAAGACTAGGGTCAAAGGCAAAGCAAAAAGTCAAAACAGAAGTGGATATTCAACATGAAGCATATTTAAACAAGTAAGAACATGTCCTAAAAAGGACCAAGTCTAAAGCATCAAGCAAAGTCATCACATGAGCAAGATATGGCAAAGGCAATTACAAAGCACACAATTGGTCATCAAGAATGAAAATTCCATATTAAAACAGAAATGAATCAAACAATCATGAAATTTTTTATGTGCATACAACATGTTAAACACAAGCATCATGCAAAAAATTGGAATCAGAAAAGCTCAATTGGCATGTCAATGAAAATGAACAAGTATGACATCAAATTGTGTGACACACATTGTCACACCATACATTCATGTGTCCCAAACAGAGAGGGAAAATGATAAAAATTCACAACCAAGCCTCAAAAATCAAGCAACATGTTAGGAATCAGCATATCAAATTTCATGGCAATTGGACAATGTATGAGCATTTCACAAGAGAATTGGTACAACATGTCACATTTTGCATCATGTTCAAATAAGCCAACAAAATTAAAAATCCAGAAATGATAAAATCATAAAATTAGCACCACAAAAAAATAGACATCCAAATGAACATGTAGCAAAAAACTAAAAGTGATTTGGATTAATTTTCTAATTATTATGATTTTTCAAAGTTGAATGAAATAGAATTGAAATGATGAATCATACATGAGAAAAAATGGAGGGAAAGAAGAAATGGTTTGGTTAATTTGAAAAATGCTGGAGAGGAGAATCGAACAATGTAGCAAATTGGAAATGCGCTGGATACAAAATAAATCCACAAAGTGGCACAGCCAGGAATCGAAGGGAGATATGCGCTTGGGATCAAAACACAGCACTTCATTAATTAAAGTGGCGTCCCAGTCAGCAAAGTCAAGGCCACGCGAGCGAGTCAATGGAACGAGAGCCAATGGTTTGGCCAACAGGCGCATGCGTGGATGCACACACGGACAAAACCCTAGCGCCAACACAGCCTATTGCAGACGGCGGCTGGGACGGTGGTTTCCACCGTCTTCTTCGTTGAGACGGTGGTGCTACAGTAGCATGCATAATTTTTTTTTTCCAGAAACGTGCAAACAATACATCAATCGAAAGCTTATTCCATGTACATTCCAAATCTAACATTATTTTGGCCTAAAGCTCTAAGGATTAAGAGAATCGAACAAAAACATTTTCCACAATCAAACTTTAAATCAACATATCTCATGCAATATTCATCCATTTTCCACAAAATTCATATCAGAATTCTCAGCATGAAAAGCTCTACAAGTTTATGTACATAAAAAGAAGAATTAGGAGTTTCGAATTCCAACCTTCTTGGAGAGCAGAGGATGAAACCAAGCGATTCAAGTGCTCAAACGATCCAGATCCACTCCTATATTGATGACTTGAAGCTTTATGTATGAATTGAAGCTTGGAAAGGTTTGGATCTTGATCAAATTGCAACTTCCATCTTCATGTTCTTGAGCATTTATACTCTGTAATGTGATTGTTATCAGAATTCTGTTATGATTTAGCATTTATACTCTGTCCTAATCACCTTGCTAATCAAAATTTGCATTGGTTAATTGAGATTAAGTGAAAATGAGGTGTATGACCAAAATGGAAAAATGTGAGGTGCATGGCAAATTTGAACGTGAACAGTACCATGTGGAGGTGTATTTTCACTTAAAATCATCTCATGAACACAATGGCAATGGTATTTTTCATGTATGATGAATAAAATTCAAATTCTCCATTTTCCCTCCAAAATGAACATGCATGGGCAAGTGATCATATGAATACATTTCATGCAATGTAATGATGGATTTGGAAATTATAGGTCATGAGAAGCAATATGCAAAAAGAGTGACTCATTTTGGAGTTGTGGATCAAAAGTTATGGCATGTTGAAGTTCCATGCACACTTTGCAATCATTGGATCATAACTTCTCAACCATTCATCAGATGATCATGATCTTGGACTTTTTTGGAAATGGGAGAGAGAGATCTTCAACTTTCATGTTGGACAAAAATTCATTTGAAGCTTCTTTGATGTTGGAAAGTTGAGTTGAATGTGATCCAAAAACTTGCCATTTTTGGAAACTTGAAATTATAGGTCACTTTCCATTTTGGGAAACTTTTGATTTGACTTCAAAATATTCAAGGTATATGTTTGTCATGATGAATAGGCCTTGTATGAACATGAATGGGATGTCTCAGATCATTTCCCACACCTCAAAGTCTTCAATTGACTGCACAGTTGATTGAATGGTCCTCAGATGACCTTGGCAATGTCTGATGAATCTGAGCCTCAACCTCTTGGGGAATTTGCTCCAAAATGAACCTCTAGCTCATATAAGCTCAAGATAATGTCATGAGGTCCTCATACCAAGAAAATACCAACAACTTTTGCTTAGAGGAAAACCTTGAATTGCTTGGCTTGACTGCTTAAACTGCAAAACAAATGTTAGATGACATATTTTTGGTACTTTTGGTTAGTGATAAACAAGAAATGCAATGATATACAATGCAAGCAATGCCTGGTGATCACAAAACCACTCACAGGGATATCCCAACCAAAGGAAAGGAAAGCAAGATGCTCAAAGATCCTTGAGGCTATGCAATGCTATGATATGATGCCATGAGGGATCTTAGGGACAAAATTGGGGTCTTACAGATGTCCCTATTTAAGATCATTCTAGCCGGAGAAGTGAAGGTTAAAATCTTCATCTCGACGCGGTAGAATGGGCTTAAATAGTAACAAAGAGACAAATTTTGGTCCCTAAGAGACCTCATGATGCAAATGTATGTATGCAAAACAAACAAACTCTGTGGGGATATGTGTCTACAAAGAAGAAAAGAAAGTCAGGAGAAATACAATCCATTGGAGTAATACACTCACTAGGGACACAAAGACTTTAACGGGGACTCTCATGGGGATAGAAAAAAGAAAAATGCGTGAGCAGGCCACGACTTGAACCTGGAGACTATACTGGGGAATAAGAGACTGAGACTGGGGAAAAAAGTTTCCAAAGGGAACAAATCCATTGGAAAGACTCAAGCTGACTCAAAAATGTGTGTATTGGGGAAAACGCCAATACAGCAAAACTATCCACAAAGGATACTTCGGATAAAAATCCGGACTCAGGCGGAGGAAAGAGCTGACAAGACAACTCTGCCTGGAAAATGCATGTATTGGGGAGTTATGCCAATACAGCACAAGGGAAAAATCACAACAGAAATACTCCGATGGGGAAATCTATCAAAGACTCTCCATGGGAAGCAAAAGGGGTGAGGTGTTACCGGTTACTGGGTAACAAGCTCAAAGAGACATGTGATCTGAACACCGGTTACTGGGTGAAAGAACAACACGCTCGGGAAGAATGAATATCTAAGACCGGTATAAGGGTGAGAGATATCAATCAACCAAAAACATCTGAGGAAGACCTAAAAAAGGTATATCAACTCAGGAAAATCTGACTCCACAGGGGACCAAGGTCATAATAGGGAGCAGAAAGGAAGGAACACCAGGGATACCGGGTTGTAGGCATATAATAGGTGACCGACCAAGGCGTGAATTGGTGTGTGTTCCAAAACACTCATCATCCTGAAGAAAGCTGAAAAAGCAGACTTGTTTGTAGGATGGACATCGAATCTACAAAGAATACGAATCTTACTCGACTGGAGAAGGACAGAAGGCTTCAACCAAAGAGTGCATGAGATATATTACCCATAGCCGTCAGAACATGGATAGTATACTCGCATGGAAGATTATCCATAACCGGGTTGTAGGTTGTTAAAGGATAAATCAACCGAAATCGTGAATTGGTGTGTGTTCCAAAACACTCATCATCCTGGAAGAGAGCAAAAGCAAACTTGTTAAAGGATGGATATTCGATTCCAAAACAGGAAATACGAATCTTACTCAACTGAAGAAAGACAAAACTTCGACTGAAGAGCGCATGAGATACATTATCTATAGCCGTCAAAACATAGATAATATACTCGCATGAAAGATTATCCATAACCGGGTTGTAGGTTGTTAAAGGATAAATCAACCGAAAAGGAGGAACAATCGTTACCAACAACAACAGGGTAAACGAAAGATGACTCACTGGGGATAAATTGCAAGCATACGGCAATTATCCGGGTAAAAGAGGGAAGAATATTCGATTCCGCAAAAGGGACAACGAATCTTACTCAAATGGGGAAACACGAAAGGCTTCGACCGAAGAGTGCATGAGATATATTATCTATAGCCGTCAAAACGTAGATAGTATACTCGCATGGAAGATTATCCATAACCAGGTTGTAGGTTGTTAAAGGATAAATCAACCGAAAAGAAAGGCATCAAGATACCAAGCTAGGTATGATAATAATGACCAATCAACAGAGGATAACAAACATTACCGGCAAACGGTGAATGAAAGAGGACCCGCTGGGGATAAATTGCTTACTTGGAGCAAATATCCACAAAAAGAAGGGAATATCAAAATCGAATACTGGATAATGATAACCAACAAGGAGGGGATTACATCTACCGGTTAGTGGGTAGAAAACCACGGAAGAGTAACTGTCATCGGATGGGATGAACAACAAGGTTAACTCTGCAAGGGGAGAAAATATGGTTTACAACTACCAAGATGCTGGGTAGAAGACTGAAGATTCTGCTGAGGATAAGGATAGGGTTTACGACTACCGAGACTGGGTAGAAAACCGCAAATTCCACTGGGGATAAGATGAATGATTGCCGGTTAGTGAGCAAATATTCATTTATACTGCAGGGAAACACAAACTCCGATGGGGAGAAACAACAGGATTTACGACTACCGGGCTGGGTAGACGACCACAAGATCCGCCATCAACCAGAATGAACCACAAAGGTTACATCTTCTAGGGGATGAGAGTAGGGTTTACAACTACCGGTTTGTAGGTAGAAGACCAAAGAAATATGACTTACAGCTACCGGGTTGGAGGTAGAAGCCAAAGAAATCCACTGAGGAAAAAAGGTGAAAAACCATTGGTGACCTTGTTGAGGAACACCAAACAGTCACGAAAGCCGATTCAGGATCAAACCAAAAAGGAAAATTGAATTAAGACTCATCCTAATGAGGGTATAACTCAATAGGAAACTCCATCCCAATGTGTGTGTTGGGAGGAAACGAAAGCAACTGTCATCCACGAGGATAGAACTCAGTGGAGGAATGGCAGGAAAGATAGACACTTTCTGCTTAAGGGCCTGACTCTATTTTGAAGGATCAGACACACCCATCTTCTTGGGGCAATGTATATCCACCAATTAGCAGGAGACAAAAACAAAAGATATATGGCAAAAGATGCAACATGAATATCTGAATGTTAATGATTATGCATGTATATGCGTGGTTTATGTATGATGAATGCTGACAAACAGACATATCTAACACAAACAGGACCAGGAATCAAACGTCCGGTACTACATCTCGAGAGAAAAAGCCAGAAACTCTGATGGAGAGTATCCAATCTACTGGAGATCTGAGATACTAAGAAGCATAGACTCTGCAGGAGAATCAGAGATATCACAGGAATCACACAAAATCTCTGAGTGATGGATCATCAAATTAATCCGGTTAGGGAGAAGGGTCGGCTGCACAGGCAGACACTACTGAGGAAAACAGGACGCACGAGTAGAACTAGCCACACAAGCAACTCTACTGGGGATACTGTAGCAACACCTACTGGAGAATCCAATAGCGACTCCACTGAGGAATTCCACTGAGGGATAAGAGGAAACTGGTGAAATAAACACCAAGTACCAAACTCGCCAAGGAGATCACACCTGCTGAGGAGGATAAATCGTCGCTCTGCTGCGGGGAAAAGATTCAATACACGGGCAAAAACTGCCGCAACTGCAACTCGTGCTGGGGAGATTCAGATGCCAAAAACAATAGTATCTCTGTTGGGGATAGGTCAACATAGATAAAGCTCATCACACCAACAACTCCGCTAGGGGTTCATCCGAGGGAACGAATGAGATCTTGCTGGAGAAAGCAACATCAGCAACTCCACTGGGGCGTCTACTGACAACTCTGCTGGGGAAAACCACTGAGAGTACATCCACTGGGGGATCAATCAGCAACTCCACTGAGGGGCGTCTATTGAGAGATCACGCTCTGCTGAGAGAGAAAAGATCGTTCTTCCGCTGAGAGGGGAGAGTGGTGAACATCTCAACAAACACTCTGCTTAGGGATAAACCCACAAGTCTCGGCTGGGAGAAGTGCTTAATTATGCAAGTAGAATCTGTCACAAAAGCAACTCTGGTCGGAGGAAACTGGCAACACAGGTAACCACCAACAACTCTGCTTGGGATGAATTATCACAGGTAGAATCCATCACCCAAAATCCTGCTGCAGACCAGAGAAACAACAATATCTCTGAAAGGGAATAACATTATCGAGACAAGATCCAACAGACCAACCACTCTAGCTAGGATCTAGATATGCCAGGAAACAGCAATATCTCGGTAAAGAATCTACCACATGATCAGCTCTACTGGGGAGCCTGTCTGATAGATGAAGGGAAGACTACTGCTTCAACGACTTCACTGAGGAAGAAATCACCAAATCCACTCTTCCATAGAGAACACACCCGAGGGGAGAAAATTACTGCTTTGTTGGAGATCTGGAGTGCGAATAAATCGTTGATCAAATGCTAGGGATGTGAACAAATGTTTTACCCTATTGGGAATCATACCACCCTTGGGAGAGCACTGAGAGTCTCCTGAGTATCCTTTGATCATTATGAATGTTCACTTTGTTTAAAAGCTGTTTTGTGAAAAGTTTATTTATTTTGAAAACAATGATATTTTATCAATTAAAACATGCAAAATATTTGTTGAATTGAAACAAATAAGAGTACAAATAATTGGATAAAGGCTCAAATTTATTTGATGGAATGGTAGCCTGCAAATGGCAAGACTCCATAGATTTTTACAAGTTCAAAATTGGTGATATATATTGGAGAGGGCTACATTGAACATAATGACCATTTCTCCACCAATCCCGGATTCGATGTATTCGAAGCTTCAATTGACGACGAATGAACAGGAATCTCTGATAGATGACAGATGTAGAACACAGTCTTGTCAAAATGCAGTTACTTGCCAAATCCCTAATTTTTGCCTAGATTGCCCCAGGATGAGGTACTCAATCTAGCGGGATGCAAATATACTCTTTTTTTTCAAGTCTCTAACTTTTGCCTGGATCGCCCTTTCGGGTCTAATCCACCGAGACACTCATTTTTGTCTAAGCCGCCCTTTCGGGTTTTCAACTTAGCGAGCTATTCTGTTTTTTTTAGGCGAAGTATTTCTTGACTGCATCTGAATTCACAGGACGAGTGAAATCCTCCCCATCCATTGTTGTAAGCATCAAAGCACCGCCTGAAAAGGCTCGCTTGACAACATATGAACCCTCATAGTTTGGAGTCCACTTGCCCCTAGAATCGGGCGCGAAAGACAAGACTTTCTTGAGCACAAGGTCACCTTCTCGGAACACTCGAGGCTTGACCTTCTTATCGAATGCTTTCTTCATTCTCTGCTGATATAACTGACCATGGCACATGGCAGTCAATCTCTTCTCTTCGATTAAATTCAGTTGGTCGTAACGACTCCGAATCCATTCAGCATCAGTCAACTTGGCTTCCATCAATACTCGCATTGATGGGATCTCCACCTCTATTAGGAGCACAACCTCCATGCCGTAAACAAGAGAGAAAGGGGTTGCCCCTGTTGAAGTGCAGACAAATGTACGATATCCATGCAAAGCAAATGGCAGTATCTCGTGCCAATCTTTGTACATGACTTTCATCTTCTGGATAATTTTCTTGATATTCTTGTTAGCAACTTCAACAGCCCCATTCATCTTGGGTCTGTAGGGAGAGGAGTTATGGTGTGCAATCTTGAACTCACTGCACAACTCTTCCATCATCTTATTGTTCAAGTTAGATCCATTATCAGTAATGATCTTATCAGGCACACCATAACGGTATATCAGCTGATTCTTGATAAACTTCACGACCACCTGCCTGGTCACGTTCGCATATGATGCAGCTTCAACCCATTTGGTGAAGTAGTCAATTGCTACGAGAATAAACCTGTGTCCGTTGGACGCTTTCGGTTCAATCATGCCAATCATGTCAATTCCCCACATAGAGAAAGGCTATGGTGATGAAATCACATTCAGAAGTGTCGGAGGAATATGAATCTTATCCGCGTAAATCTGACACTTGTGGCATTTCTTCACGTATTTGCAACAGTCAGACTCCATTGTCAGCCAATAGTAGCCTGCTCTCAACATCTTTCTAGCCATGGCATGTCCATTGGAATGAGTACCAAATGAACCCTCATGGACCTCAGTCATCAACAGGTCTGCTTCGTGTCTATCCACGCATCTGAGCAGAACCATGTCAAAATTTCTCTTGTAAAGCACTTCACCACTGAGGTAGAAACTACCTGACAACCTTCTCAAAGTTTTCCTGTCTTTCACAGATGCCCCAGACGGGTAGACCTGATTCTGGAGGAAACACTTGATGTCATAATACCAAGGTTTATCGTCTTTGACTTCTTCAACTGCAAATACGTGAGTTGGTCTGTCCAAGCGCATCACGGTGATATTAGGAACTTTATTCCAATACTTGACCACAATCATTGAAGCAAGCGTAGCAAGAGCATCTGCCATTCGATTATCCTCTCGAGGAATATGATGAAAGTCAACTTCAGTAAAGAACGTTGAAATCCTCCTCGTATAATCTCTGTATGGAATAAGACCAGGCTGATTCGTTTCCCATACACCCTTGATCTGATTGACAACGAGGGTCGAATCACCGTAAACATCAAGATGCTTGATCCTTAGATCAATGCACTCTTCTAATCCCATGATACAGGCTTCGTACTCAGCCATATTATTCGTGCATTTGAAAGTTAGCCTTGTTGTAAAAGGAATATGTGTGCCCTGAGGAGTAATGATTACTGCCCCAATTCCATTTCCGTACTGATTTACAGCGCCATCGAATACCATACTCCATCGGGAACCAGGCTCTGGCCCTTCATCGAGTGTAGGCTCGTCACAATCTTTCATCTTCAAATACAGAATCTCCTCGTCTGGGAAGTCGTACTGAACTGATTGATGATCTTCAATCGACTGGTGTGCCAAGTGGTCAGCTAAGATACTACCTTTGATAGCTTTCTGAGCTCGATACTCGATATCATACTCAGATAATAACATCTGCCAAAGGGCAATCCTCCCAGTTAAAGCAGGCTTCTCAAATATGTACTTGATTGGATCCATTCTGGATATCAACCAAGTTGTATGATTTATCATGTACTAGCGTAAACGCTTAGCGGACCAAGCCAAAGCACAACATGTCTTCTCAAGCATTGAGTATCGAGACTCACAATCAGTGAACTTCTTACTCAGGTAGTAGATAGCAGATTCTTTCTTTCCTGATTCATCTTGCTGACCAAGGACACAACCCATGGAGTCTTCCAGAACAGTCAGATACATGATCAAGGGTCTTCCTTCTACAAGCGGAGACAAGATCGGAGGTTCAGATAGATATTCCTTGATATTGTCGAAAGCTTTCTGGAAATCCTCGGTCCAATCATGAGACTGATCTTTCCGGAGAAGCTTGAATATCGGCGCACACGTGGCAGTCATGTGAGATATGAATCTGGAAATATAATTCAAGTGGCCAAGAAAACCTCGGACTTGCTTCTCAGTTTTGGGTGCAGGCATCTCTTGTATTGCTTTGACCTTTGCAGGATCAACCTCAATACCTCTCTCACTGACTATAAAGCCCAATAACTTGCTAGAACGGACTCCAAATGTACACTTGTTCGGATTCAGACGAAGCTTGTACTTCCTCAAACGCTGAAAAAGCTTCAACAAGTGTTCAACATGTTCAACTTCCGTTCTTGACTTAGCAATCATGTCATCGACATAGACCTCTATCTCCTTGTGCATCATATCATGAAACAAGGTAGTCATAGCTCGTTGATACGTGGCTCCGGCGTTCTTCAAACCGAAGGGCATCACTCGATAACTGAATGTTCCCCAAGGTGTGATGAATGTTGTCTTCTCCATATCCTCGGGTGCCATTTTGATTTGATTATATCCGGAAAATCCGTCCATAAAGGAGAAGATATTGAATTTAGCTGTATTGTCTACCAACATGTCAATGTGTGGTAGAGGGAAATCATTTTTCGAACTAGCCTTATTCAAATCACGGTAATCCACACACATTCGGACTTTTCCGTCTTTCTTAGGCACAGACACAATATTGGCCATCCATTGAGGATACGTAGAAGTCACCAGAAACCCCACATCAATTTGCTTCTGAACTTCCTCTTTGATCTTCACTGCCATATCTGGATGAGTTCTTCTGAGCTTCTACTTCACAGGCACTGTTAGTTGTAAATTTACGTGTCAGGTTTTTGTTATCGTATCCACAGGGATTGTAAGATATCACCGCCGTTCGATGGTTGTATTAATTCTAACTCAATGTAACAATAAGGTTTTGGTTGGTTGTCATGTTATCTTGCATAAAAAGGTAATAAATTGCGGTAAAAGTTATGGTTTGAATAAATGAGAAATATTGCCAAAGTTAGGGTTCGATGATCACTTTGCATGTATTTGTTCGGTCAACAATCTTATAAACTCCTTTAGATGATAAATCATTTCACAAAGTCCTCCCAATATGTTTCTCTCGAACACACATTGTGAGTTTTCCCATTTTGATCCATTGTTTCTCCCGAACACAATCTATCAAAATGACAACTTTTTGGTTCAACCTTAAAGTGAACAAAATCATTCATTACTATCTCTAGCTAACAAACAAGATTGGATGAAAACCTAGGTCAAGAGTTGGTAAACATCTCTCGATCATAAACCAACACAAAGAGTTTTAAATAGAAACAAAGTTTTCATCATATATTCACCATTAAAGAATTTACACATGAAGATCCTTACATTTACACACAAAGCTAGTAATCACCTACATCTAACCTTGACAAATGGAGGACTTAACTACTCATTTTCATGGTAGCTTGGTCGGCAAGTTTCGGAAGAAGGTTGATCAACATCCAAGTCGGATAATCGATATTGGATGGGAATCCACCTTCTTTTTGTAGAAGATGGTTACAAGATGAAGAGAAATGAAATCTAGGGCATAAAAGATCCTAAGAACAATGCTGGAAAATATCTCTAAGAAAGTACAAAAGTGAAAAAATGCTGTAAAAACTAGGTATGGCACTCAAAAGTGGCACCTGCTACTTATAGAGTAGTACTGGGCTGTCATGCTCGCTAGGCGAGCAGAAAGGCTCGCATAGCGAGGGTCTAATTGTGGCACCAAAGGCACCTGCGCCCAGAGAAAACAGACTAACTCAAACTGTCATGTTCGCCTAGCGAACAAACCTTCGCCTAGCGAAGGACACGCTTCAACCTTCGCCCCAGCGAGGTTGAGAGGTTTTGCTACTGGAATGCTCGCTGGGGACTCGCTAGAGCTTCGCCTAGCGAGTGAGTGCTGGCTGCGCTTTTCACCAAAACTGAACGAACTCGCTACCACCTTCGCTATCAGCTCGCCTGGCGAATTTATTGACATTTTACTGGAGCTTTTCGCTGGGCGCTCGCCTAGCGAGCATGCTGATGAATGCTTGTTTTCTTTTGGTTCCTTTGCCAACTTTCTTGTGTCTTAAATTTCAATTATTTCATGCCTTCTTCCTGCACAATAACACACAAATCAAAGGCACCAAGCTTGTTTATCAATGTAATGCATTTCATCTAAAACAAAGGTGATTTTGACAATTTAGCAAGGAAATAGAGTGAAAGATACCCTTAATTGATGGCTCAAATAAGCACTTTTGGGTATCTAACAACTCTCCCCAACTAGATTCTTGCTTGTCCTCAAGCAAAGTATGCCTCTTGAAGGACAAGAGGATTTGCTTTAAGAAAATGGTTTCTCCGAAGTTGGATAAACGGCTCAAACACAAGCGAAATCAGCATATACAAGTTTCCAACGGTTCGAATAAAATAATACACAAGAACTAAAACTTAAATAGCAATGCAAAATATTTATCTATCTACAACAATACTATTCTGAATGAATCATCCTATCTCTCCTCTTCGAATAAGGAATGAAGATTTTACGCGTTTGCAACCGCGGGAATAATCTCACTCTCTAACAAACAATGAAGAAATCAAATAGATTCATACAATGTCTAACAATTATAAATGGTACTGTGGAAGCATAAAGATCACTAAGGGCTTTTCGGTTGAAGCTTGGTTAGGTTAACAAACAAGGGTCATTTCTAAGGCCATTGAAACGAAAGTGCCGATGCAAAAGAGACATTCACAGTATTATTCACACATCTCGACTTTGTTTCATTTGTTTCTTATTTGAAACCTTCACAACACATATTCCACAACTCAATTTTTATTTTTCACTATTTTTCTTCCAAGCAAGCATTCATTTTCATTCTTTCTATTTTTGTTCTTTTCTTTCACATCATATTTACAAAACAGATGTTTCTTTTATATTTTTCTATATACATATATTTTTTTTTGCTTGCTCGGTTTTTCTTTTCTTTTTCAAGAGTTGTGGTACTTACCGATTCTTTTTCGTTCTCCCCAACTTATTTCTTCCTCACCCTAAGTGAATGCTCTTAACTTTTTACGGCAAAAGAACAATAATCAAGATTTTCCGGGTTGTAAAAAAAGATTTTTGAGATCTCGCTTTATTTCAAGCCGAGATTCAACTGTTTAAGCTCAAAGGGGTTAACAAATACTCTCTCTGCTCACAGGTAAGTTGTTTTTGGATGTAGTTGTGCTCGAAAGAAAACAAGTGCCTTGATCATTTCTAATTGCTTCCACAATTTCACAATAATAAAAGACAAAGCATGAATCACATGAATCAACAAAACTTATTAGAATCCAGCATTTAAGTGTACAATGGAGGTTTCCTCACAATTTGTGGTTTTAAGTTCTAGATGAAACATTCATTCAATTATGTTGCAAAAAGACAATATTCAATTTACCAAAAAGAGTAAAGTTCCTAATGCATTCTAAAATTCTAGCCGGAGGTAACCATGTACCTTAGCTTCATTCACTTGTTTATTCTTATCATTGCCATCCAAGCTCGGGTGCACCTTCATTGGGTACTTCTTGAGGAGCAACCAATCTAGAAGGTTTGCCACTTAATCACCCAAAAATTTATTAAACAAACAAAATTAAAAACATAAATAAATAACATTAACTGAAAATATAAATTTGTTCATGGGGGACAAAACACCCCAATAGTACAACACCAAAGTCAAGATACAAAATCCGAAAATACAAATAGAAATAAACATAAAAACTGAAAAGTACAAAAACTTAACCCTCTAAGGGCTCAGGACTCCTCCTCGCTACCGGCATCAGAACCGGTAGCCTCATCATCAACATCATCATCATCATCATCATCATCAGCTGCACCAGCGCCCACCCCCTCACTATACACTGGCGTATCCACAGGCCAGTTGGCGTTAAGCAGAAACTGCTCACGCGTCATCAAAGCATGAGCACCACTTCCTTGCAGCTGCAACCGCTGCATAGAGTCGTGCATATCTAACATGGCTCTCTAGGATGCCGCCATCCATTCCAAACTGTAATTGCACACAGCTTGGACGTATGGATCTAGTCTAGGAGTAGAAGTACCAGGACCATCAGAAGCCCGGGTACTCTCTGCAGCAGCACTGCCTCTAGCATTCTTCGCTCTACAATATTTGGCCACATACCGGTCATCGATAGGTGGCGGGATCCTTACCTGACCCCGAGACGGAAGTCTCACCCTTGCCTGAATGCACAAACTCATGATCAAGCACGGGAAAGCTAGGGGACAATTTACACGAGCCCCCGACTTTAGCCCGTTCTCTATCACGGACTTAAGCTCATTGGCGATGATCCTCGCCACATCGATCTGGACGTTGGTGAGGATAGAATGGACCAAATGTGTGTAATACCCCAAAATTTACCCTTCATTTTTCCTAAAAAAAAAAAAAAAAAAAAAAAAAAACGAAAACGAAAAAGATAAATAAATAAATAAATAAATAATTAATTAATTAATTAATTAATTAAATAATTAAAATAAATAAATAAAATATAACAAATTATTTTGGACTTGGGTCTCCCTCATTTGAGCCCATTACCCACGAAAATCAGTCTATAAATACTGAGGTTTCAGTAGAGGAAAAGACACTTGGAGTTACACTGGGAGATTCACTTGAGAAAAAGGGAGAGAAGCAAAATAGTCTGAGGTTTCCTTGGAACAAAACACTGGACAAAACCTGAAGGGAAACCTACAAGCTACTCTGCAGCAACCTCCAGGAAACTCTGAAAGGTTCATTCTGACTCACAGACTTTCAGCTCAAGCAAACCCTGCCATTTGATTTTTCTTCTCCAATCAGGTTTGCCCTATATCCATCATCTTTATGCCTTTAATTTGAATGCTCTAAATATATGAGGTATTATGGGTGAATTTGATACCCTTTTGATGCATGTGTTTGACAAGAGGTTTAGGCCTCCTACCTTTGGTTGCTTTTTATGAGCTTTTAGTGAATTGAAAGGGCATGATTTATGTGATTACATTTTGATTTGAGGGCAACTCTTGGTTACCCTATTTTGCTTCACTAACCCTTTTGTTGAGTTTTGTGAAGGCACCTAACTTTTGCAGGGATAACTTGCGTGGTTTCCCACTTTATTTGTGGGATACCCCCTGGAGGTTTCATTCCGATTACCTGTACTGACTCACTTTCTTTAATGGTGTTTAGCTTGGAAGGATCCCTGGGTTTCCCATTCCTTTAATTGCTGTAACTTCGGATCTTTATCCGTGCGGTAATTTTTTCCCTCTCTCATACTTTATCGCTTTCTTAGCTGGAAGACCTCGATAGGAGGCAATGTTTGAGCCCCTTGGTGGCATTTTACTTTGAGATACATGTTTTGTGTTTTGTATTCATATCCCCACATGTAGCGCGGTTCCTTCGTCAAGGACTGCCTTTTGCCCTTGAGCATCCCAAACCCATACCCTTTATTGATTGTTCTTCTCCATAACACACGTTTACTCCTTCTACTACAGGCGAGTAAGTCTCCAAAGGTCGAGCATCCGGTAGATTGCGTAGTGACGTCGTTCGTCCAAAACCCAATCCATAACCCCGTAGTTAGCCGAACTACGGCTTGCTCTGATTCTCATTCCAGATGAGATACGTAGGCATAAGACGCGATGTCTTAGCGAGCACACATCCCCCAACCCATAGGTCAGCCGAGCTACGAAGACTCTGATTCTCATATTCAGATGAGATACGTATGCAGTGGATGCGACATCCGCGCGAGTCATTTTCATTTAACCCTTTTTTTTTTGGGTAAACAGCACAAGATAAACTCACACCCTTTAGACGAAAACTACAAAAGTGGATCCCGTAGAGTACTACGGATGCGTAGGGGTGCTAATACCTTCCCTTCGCATAACCGACTCCCGAACCCAAGATTTGGTTGCGAGACCCTGTCTTGTCCTTTCCTTTTTTCAGGTTTACTTCGAGCGTTTCCTTTCCCTCCGTTGGGATGAATAACGCACGGTGGCGACTCTTCTGTCTTTTTCTTTCGCCGGTTGTTTTTTTCGCACACTGTATTTTTCAGGTTGCGACAGCTGGCGACTCTGCTGGGGACCCTAAGAAGTTGACCTCTTGCTGGTCCATCTTCCCTAAGCGAGTCCCTCCTAGCTTTTGTAGTTTGTTTGTTTATTGGGTGTTCATGCTTTTGTACAGTTATTTATTTACCTGCTTTACCTTATTTCATTGTGTACATATCATTGTTGTATCTGTTGGCTGGCTATGGCTGCTTGGGGATCTTTGTGAGATGAGTTCTATACCCGAACTCGAGTGCACTTAAGATAGGAGAATGGCATAGTCCTGTCAACTTGTGTGGAGTATTCCTTAGAGAGTTGACTTGCAAGCCCATTCACTTGGTGGAGGTCATGTTGAGATCAATAATGTCACATAAGTAAGTTGTGGTTAGACATTACTTGTTCCAATATAGACCTAAGAAGCCAAGGACCTTAGTTTACCTAACCCATCTTGGCCTATTCGTAGGACGTAGTGCGAAAGTCGTTCAAATGTAAGATTTGATACGATTGTTACGCGATACTACACTCATAAGAGTCTCTCTTGAGAATATTGTTGGAATACGAGTAGTCGTTCCTCTGATAATATCCGAAAGATGGGATTATGACTATGGGAACCTTTTGTAGAACATGTTTGGCAGGTTTAAACCTTAGTACACTCCTTTTGGGTGGTTCTTAACCTAAACTCCATGCTCGTGACTTGCAACAAACCCTTGATTCATGGTTGATTCGATCAGGCATCCTTAATATCAATGAAACTCGGGTGTTGATAAGGTTTAAACCATAATCCACCAAAATGGGTGGTTGATATTAAGGATAACATGACCCATCCCATGACCTTTGTTGGTGTGCTCTTAATTTCTCTCCAGACAGTGCAACCTGACAGATGTTCAAGCAGATACAGCAATCCTGATTGACATGCCACTGCAATGCATTCACATCATCACATCATTTTGCATCACATAATCATTCACACATGTTTATCCATTTCTGTGGGGTTTATATCTTCTACTTGATTCTAGTCAGAATTTTCTTGGTTCTCATCAACGGCTTAGTCTTTTTTTTACACTGTTTATCAAATGTGAGACTGGAATCAAGGGGTTAGAATACCTTTGGAATTGATAAACATGTCATTGCATTTGCATAGTCATCCGCATGTCTTGCATAACAGGTACCGCCACAGTGTTCTCAGTTTGTTTGGTGTCCCACTAGCAGGATAGCTGACTCAGGCATTCACCGATACGGTACCCGAAGGAATCAACAGAGAGTAATGGAAAGCCTACAGGCAGAGCTCGCCGAGATGAAGATTCGCATGAATCAATTCATGGATTTGGTTCAAGGGGTGGCTCAAGGACAGCAGGAGCTTAGATTATTGGTGCAGAAGGATCCCCCTATTACTCAACCGGAGACGTTGGCTGATCCTCCAGCTGGAGAGGCTAATGGTCCCAATGGACCGGGCCTATCCCAATCCTACATGTCACCTCCGGTCAACAACCCATTCAGGATGGTCAGGATGATCAGTTCCCCTTGCTTCAGGAAGACTTTGGCATGGACCCCATGTTTAGAAGATTGGAAGAAAGGTTGAAGGCAGTGGAAGGACAGAATCCTCTGGGAGTAGATGTTGCTGACTTGGGGTTGGTCCCAGGTGTGAGGGTGCCACCGAAATTCAAGGTCCCGATATTTGACAAATACAATGGCAGCTCTTGCCCCAAAACTCACGTGCAAGCCTATTTCCGTAAAATGGTTGCATACTCTGATGACGAGAAGCTACTTATGTACTTCTTCCAGGATAGCCTAGCTGGGGCATCCTTGGAATGGTATATGAGGCTGGACAGAGCCCACATCCGTTGCTGGAGGGATTTGGCAGAGGCTTTCGTGAAGCAGTATCAGTATAATGCAGACATGGCTCCAGACAGAACTCAACTTCAGAATCTGTCTCTTAAAAGCAATGAGTGCTTCAGGGAATACGCTCAACGCTGGAGGGATACAGCTTCCCGTGTTCAGCCTCCTATGTTGGAAAAGGAAATGGTCAACATGTTCATGAATACGCTGCCTGAACCTTACTTGGAGCGTCTGGTAGGTTGCAATGCTTCCAACTTTGCTGATGTGGTCTCTACTGGAGAAAGGGTGGAGAATTACCTAAAGACATACAAGATCCAGAGTGGAGGTGGACCCTCATCAGGGGTGAAGAAGCCGTTCATTCAGGGACAGAAGAGGAGAGAAGGGGATGCAAATGCCATATCTTCTTATCAGAACAGGGATAACCGGAGGAATAACTTTCAGAATTATCATCAGCAACCGTATGTTGCGGCTGTGACCATTCCAGCTGCAGCACCACTACAACAACAACAATCACAACGTCAACCAGCTCAGTATCAACAGCAGCAACAACCGGGTAACAGACCCGCTTATCAACAGAGGCAAAGGATGATGGACCGGAGTTTCGACACCCTTCCAATGTCATACGCCCAGTTGCTTTCTAGTCTTCAACAACTACAACTTGTGCAACTGCGCACTCTGGCTCCTCCTGTTGGTAGACTTCCGGTGGGTTACGACGCCAACGCTAGGTGTAGCTTCCACTCTGGGGCACCTGGCCATGACATTGAGAACTGCAAAGCTTTTAAGCACGTAGTTCAAGACCTCATAGATTCAAAGGCTATCGACCTTGCACCGGCTCCGAATGTCGTTAACAATCCCATGCCCCAGCATGGTGGTGCGAACGTTAACATGATAGAGGGAAAAGCCAAGTCCATTAAGGATGTATTGAAGTTGAAGACTCCATTGTCGGATATCAAAGGATGCTTGCTGAAGGCCGATGTTTTCCCCGGTTGTGGGAAGGGTTGTTTGGATTGTGCTACTCAGAGTGGAGGTTGTTTGAAGCTACAACAGGGTATTCAGGCCTTGCTCGACAAAGGTATCCTCCAGGTTGAAGATTTGTTTGTCCAAGAATTTGTGGAAGGGGTTGAGGAAGAAGTGTTTGAAGATGCTACTGATGAATTTGCAGATGTTGTTCCTGTTAATTTTGTGATTCCCAATGAGGTCTCTGCGGTCAACAATGAAGATGGGGATAGTGATTGTGACATTGACAACTGGGTGCGTCCGAGGATCCCGGGTGAAGTCATCAACAATTGGTCTTCTGAAGAGATTATCCAAGTCACTCTTCTTGAAGAGTAATTTTCTTTGTTTATTCATGCATATCCAAGTCTTACGTTCCGCCCAGGGCGTAATGACTCATTGTAGGGCCCATCTATGTGACACTTGCATTTTTATCATAAATAAAGGACGTATTTTTGCATTCAAATATTTCGTTCCCTGTCTTTCTATTTTTGCAGTTTTTCAAAATAAAAAAAATGGCAATGTTTTGTTTAGTTTTCACTTCTTGTTCACACTCATAAGCACATACCATCACTCATGCAGATGCACAACACCGGATCCTATTGATAACGGTTCTGCTATGGCTCGCTTCGACTTTGAAAATCCAATCTTTCAAGCTGAAGAAGAGGGTGATGTAAGACTATGAACTCCCTGAAGAACTTACCAGGTTATTAAAACAGGAAGAAGGGGTCATTCAACCGCATCAAGAGTCTGTTGAAGTGATTAATCTTGGCACCGAGGACGCCAAGAGAAAAATCAAGATAGGGGCTGTTTTGAGAGATGATGTGAAGAAAGGGCTGATTGAATTGCTGCAAGAATACGTTGACATCTTCGCCTGGTCTTATCAGGACATGCCTGGGCTGGACACAGACATCGTGGTACACCGCTTGCCTCTCAAAGAAGGTTGTCCTCCGGTCAAGCAGAAACTCAGAAGAACAAGACCAGAGATGGCTGTCAAGATAAAGGAAGAAGTACAAAAGCAGTTGGATGCAGGGTTTCTAGCAGTCACCAATTATCCGCCATGGGTTGCAAACATCGTCCCAGTACCTAAGAAGGATGGAAAGGTACGGATGTGTGTCGACTACCGGGATCTGAACAGAGCTAGCCCTAAAGATGATTTCCCATTACCTCACATTGACGTTTTGGTGGATAATACAGCTCAGCTCTCGGTATTCTCCTTCATGGATGGCTTTTCTGGCTATAACCAAATCAAGATGGCACCAGAGGACATGGAAAAGACAACTTTCATAACCCCATGGGGCACCTTCTGCTACAAGGTGATGCCGTTTGGTCTGAAAAATGCCGGAGCAACATATCAACGAGCTATGGTAACTCTGTTCCATGATATGATTCATCATGAAATCGAGGTTTATGTGGATGATATGATTGCCAAATCTCAGACAGAAGAAGAACATTTGTTGAATTTGCAGAAACTGTTTGAGCGTTTGAGGAAATTCAAACTGAGACTTAATCCGAACAAGTGCACTTTCGGGGTGAGATCGGGAAAATTGCTGGGTTTTATTGTTAGCGGAAAAGGGATTGAGGTGGATCCCGACAAAGTAAAAGCGATACAGGAAATGCCTGAGCCAAGAACAGAGAAGCAAGTCCGTAGTTTCTTAGGGAGGTTGAACTACATTGCAAGGTTCATCTCTCACCTAACAACCACGTGTGAGCCAATTTTCAAATTGCTGAGGAAAGATCAGGCTATCAGGTGGAATGAAGATTGTCAAAGGGCTTTCGAGAAGATAAAAGAGTATCTACAGAAACCTCCGATCCTTATACCTCCAGTTCCTGGGAGACCTCTGATAATGTACCTATCAGTGACTGAGAACTCGATGGGGTGTGTATTGGGACAGCATGACGAGTCTGGTCGAAAAGAGCATGCCATATACTACCTTAGCAAAAAGTTTACCGACTGTGAAGTCAAATATTCGCAGCTTGAGAAAACTTGTTGTGCTTTGGCCTGGGCTGCTCGCCGACTGAGACAGTATATGTTGAACCATACTACCTTGTTGATTTCTAAGATGGATCCAGTGAAGTACATCTTTGAGAAGCCGGCTCTCACCGGACGTGTTGCCCGTTGGCAGATGATTTTAACAGAGTATGATATTCAGTACACGTCACAGAAGGCCATCAAAGGGAGTATTCTGTCAGACTACCTTGCTCAGCAGCCGATTGATGATTATGAGCCGATGAAGTTTGATTTTCCAGATGAAGACATCATGTTCCTCAAGATGAAAGACTGTGAAGAGCCAGTTGTTGAGGAGGGACCTGATCCAAACGAAAAGTGGACTTTGTTGTTTGATGGGGCTGTCAATGCTAGAGGAAGTGGAATTGGTGCTGTCATTACAACTCCGAAAGGTGCCCACATGCCTTTCACCGCTCGTCTGACTTTCGAGTGCACCAATAATGAAGCTGAGTACGAGGCCTGTATCTGGGGTATTGAGCAAGCCATTGATCTGAGAATCAAAAATGGACATCTTCGGAGATTCAGCTCTGGTGATTAATCAAGTGAATGGTGATTGGAATACTCTCCAACCCACTCTGGTCCCCTACAGAGATTACACGAGAAGACTTTTGACTTTCTTCACAACGGTAAAATTGTATCATATACCTCGTGATGAGAACCAGATGGCAGACGCACTTGCTACTCTATCCTCCATGATCAAGGTAATTCGTTGGAACCATGCTCCCAGGATCGATGTGATGCGCCTTGACAGGGCCGCGTATGTGTTTGCTGCTGAACTGGTAGTCGATGACAAGCCTTGGTATCACGATATCAAGTGCTTTCTGAAGAATCAAGAGTACCCTGCAGGGGCATCCAACAATGACAGAAAGACTTTGAGAAGATTGGCAGGCAGCTTCTTCTTGAACAAAGACGATGTGCTGTATAAGAGGAACTTCGACATGGTTTTGCTCAGATGCGTGGACAGACACGAGGCGGACATGTTAATGCAGGAAGTTCATGAAGGTTCCTTCGGTACTCATGCCGGCGGACATGCAATGGCTAAGAAATTGTTGAGAGCGGGTTATTACTGGATGACCATGGAATCTGATTGTTTCAAATATGCTCGGAAGTGTCATAAATGCCAGATTTATGCTGATAAGGTGCATGTACCGCCGAATCCTCTGAATGTGATGTCTTCGCCGTGGCCGTTTGCCATGTGGGGCATTGATATGATTGGAAAGATTGAGCCGACTGCTTCCAATGGGTATCGCTTCATCCTTGTTGCCATCGACTATTTCACCAAGTGGGTCGAAGCAGCGTCGTTCGCGAATGTCACCAGGCATGTGGTTGCCCGTTTCATCAAGAAAGAAATCATTTGTCGCTATGGGATTCCCGAAAGAATCATTACTGATAATGGTTCTAATCTCAACAACAAAATGATGAAGGAGTTGTCTCAGAACTTCAACATTCAGCATCACAATTCTTCCCCTTACCGCCCTAAGATGAACGACGCTGTTGAGGCGGCAAATAAAAACATAAAGAAAATTATGCAGAAGATGGTCGTCACGTACAGAGATTGGCATGAGATGCTACCCTTCGCCTTGCATGGGTACCGCACTTCAGTACGTACATCGACCGGGGCAAACCCCTTACTCCCTGGTGTATGGTATGGAAGCGGTCCTACCTGTTGAAGTGGAGATTCCTTCTCTAAGAGTCCTGTTGGATGTCAAGTTAGATGAAGCTGAATGGATTCGGACAAGGTTCAATGAGTTGAGTTTTATCGAAGAGAAGCGAATGGCAGCCATTTGTCATGGGCAGTTGTATCAGAGTCGGATGAAGAGAGCTTTTGATCAGAAGGTGCGTCCTCGTTGTTTCCAAGTCGGAGATTTAGTGTTGAAAAGGATCCTTCCTCCTCAGACAGATCACAGGGGCAAGACTCCTAACTATGATGGACCGTATATTGTCACCAAGGTTTTTGATGGTGGGGCCTTAATGCTTGCAACTATGGATGGTGAAAACTTCACTTCCCCTGTGAACTCAGACGCAGTTAAAAAATACTTCGCATAAAATAGACCCGCTGGACAGTAAAAAGAATAGTCCAGGCAAAAAATGGGCATCCCGACGAACCAAGAAAATGAAAAGGTTCGGGGCAAAAATTAGGGACAAAAATAAAAAAAGATTGTACACCCGGTAAGTTGAAAACCTGAAAAGGCAACTTAGGCAAAAATGGGTATCCTGGTGGATTGAAAACCCGAAAAGGGCGATCCAGGCAAAAGTTAGGGATTAAGCGAATGACTGCGTTCTGAGTAGTTCTGAATCTCATCTCGTGCCAATGACTGGAAATTTTTGAAGGATAGGAAACAGTCCAATCACTCTTTCAGAAAGCTGATCATCTGGAGGATCTTGAAGACGGGCAAGTCATAGCAGAATTGGAACCCAATAGAAATCCATTTCACATTGCCATTAGATTAATTTTTGTTTTTATCTTTTGTGCGATTACCTCTTTCTAGGGATTGCTTCCTGATGTAAATGCCTATTCAGAGGCTGTTCAATCAATAAAATCATGTTATTCAGTATATCTCTGTTTTCATTTTCATTTTACTGTTTTGTTTGCAAAAATGATGTCCGAATTTTTGATAAACATTGCATCATGACACATAAGGGCTTTACAGGTACATGCTTAATAAACATTTAAAATTGCTGTAAATTTTAAGTGCTTTGGATCGTCTATTCAGAACAGATACCCTCGGGGCATTTCCTTAAAATTCCCTGCAGATGATCGTGAATATCTTCCTCAGTGAAGTCACCAACAGACAAATTCGGTGTCTTATCCCTGCAGAGCTGATCAGAGTGTTGGATTCTTCAATCCCCAGCAGGTTCTCACCACCGTACTTCCCCAAGCGGTTGTTTCAGAATATACACTCCCCAGCGGAGTTGACAGTGCCAGACTGTATCTTCCCAGCAGAAGTGGCTGCTCCTTAGAGTTCGATGCCAGATCGATAATCCCAATGCCAGATCCATGGTTTCTTTTCTTAAAGCAGAACCTCGGTACCGTATCAGTGTTTGCTCCCCCTCCTGAGTCATCTCTCGCAAACCGTGGTTGCCAGAATCATTGTAGCTCTCCTCAGCAGCAGGCTTCCAATGTCATTCTTTCCCCGATCAGAGTCTCGGTATGGCCAGAACACCGCATGGCTAGTCATCTCCCCACAGAGTTCATTGTGGTGTGTATCTCCGGCAGCCTGGCCAGAGCCCAGAGGATGGTAATCATTTCCCCAGCAGATCCCCTTGCCCCGGCTTGGCATTCTACCCAGCATTTCGCATCCCTGCATGTAGAATCATATTGCATTGCATCCTTCCAAACCGCGTAGCATTTCCATTTTCATGGAGCATTACGCCATTGAAAAATTCAAACATACGCATGTAAGCATAAAACATTCTCGGTATCCCAAGTGATAAGCTAGAAGTTGTTTCCAGTACTCAGACTGAAGATTGTTCATGACTTACCTTTGTTATCCCCAGCAAGTGTCATTGGCCCATGCGCCGCCTCTATTATCACTCCCTATTTCTGCCAATGCTGACAGGCATGAAATTTTCCGGTATCCAGACCGAAGTGGCATTCAGGCCAGTTTTCCGGTATCCAGACCGAAGTGGCATTCAGGCCAGTTTTCCGGTATCCAGACCGAAGTGGCATTCAGGCCAGTTTTCCGGTATCCAGACCGAAGTGGCATTCAGGCCAGTTTTCCGGTATCCAGACCGAAGTGGCATTCAGGCCAATTTTCCGATATTCAGATCGAAGAAGTTTCCGACGTTCAGGTCGATGCAACTTATGGCATTTAGGTCAGTTTTCCGGTATCCAGACCGAAGTGGCATTCAGGCCAAGTCTTTCCGATATTCAGATCGAAGAAGTTTCCGACGTTCAGGTCGATGCGACTTGTGGCATTCAGGCCAAATCTTTCCGATGTTCAGATCGAAGAAGTTTCCGACGTTCAGGTCGATGCGACTTGTGGCATTCAGGCTAATTTTCCGATGTTCAGATCGAAGAAGTTTCCGACGTTCAAGTCGATGCGACTTGTGGCATTCAGGCCAATTTTCTGATATTCAGATCGAAGAAGTTTCCGACGTTCAGGTCGATGCGACTTGTGGCATTCAGGCCAATTTTCCGATGTTCAGATCGAAATCCTTTCCAGTATTCAGACTGCTGAGCGGCATTCAGGCCATGGTTATTTCTGTGTTACCATTTATTTTGGTATCCAGTTTAACATTCTTTTTTCGATATTCAGACTGACTTTCACCGTACCAAACGGATTCTTCTTTCAAGACCACCTCTTTGCCGATTCTGACAGACATTGTTACTTCACTTCACTTCAGTGCAAATTTTTGGGCTTTTATTGTATTCAATCCTTTGATACCTCGAAAGCACGAAAGCAGCTGTCATCTTCCTTCCGGGTCTCCAGTTGATTGAATAGGGGCAGCTGTAATACCCCAAAATTTACCCTTCATTTTTCCTAAAAAAAAAAAAAAAAAAACGAAAAAAAAACGAAAACGAAAAAAAAAAAAAATTTAATTAATTAATTAATTAATTAAATAATTAAAATAAATAAATAAAATATAACAAATTATTTTGGACTTGGGTCTCCCTCATTTGATCCCATTACCCACGAAAATCAGTCTATAAATACTGAGGTTTCAGTAGAGGAAAAGACACTTGGAGTTACACTGGGAGATTCACTTGAGAAAAAGGGAGAGAAGCAAAATAGTCTGAGGTTTCCTTGGAACAAAACACTGGACAAAACCTGAAGGGAAACCTACAAGCTACTCTGCAGCAACCTCCAGGCAACTCTGAAAGGTTCATTCTGACTCACAGACTTTCAGCTCAAGCAAACCCTGCCATTTGATTTTTCTTCTCCAATCAGGTTTGCCCTATATCCATCATCTTTATGCCTTTAATTTGAATGCTCTAAATATATGAGGTATTATGGGTGAATTTGATACCCTTTTGATGCATGTGTTTGACAAGAGGTTTAGGCCTCCTACCTTTGGTTGCTTTTTATGAGCTTTTAGTGAATTGAAAGGGCATGATTTATGTGATTACATTTTGATTTGAGGGCAACTCTTGGTTACCCTATTTTGCTTCACTAACCCTTTTGTTGAGTTTTTGTGAAGGCACCTAACTTTTGCAGGGATAACTTGCGTGGTTTCCCACTTTATTTGTGGGATACCCCCTGGAGGTTTCATTCCGATTACCTGTACTGACTCACTTTCTTTAATGGTGTTTAGCTTGGAAGGATCCCTGGGTTTCCCATTCCTTTAATTGCTGTAACTTCGGATCTTTATCCGTGCGGTAATTTTTTCCCTCTCTCATACTTTATCGCTTTCTTAGCTGGAAGACCTCGATAGGAGGCAATGTTTGAGCCCCTTGGTGGCATTTTACTTTGAGATACATGTTTTGTGTTTTGTATTCATATCCCCACATGTAGCGCGGTTCCTTCGTCAAGGACTGCCTTTTGCCCTTGAGCATCCCAAACCCATACCCTTTATTGATTGTTCTTCTCCATAACACACGTTTACTCCTTCTACTACAGGCGAGTAAGTCTCCAAAGGTCGAGCATCCGGTAGATTGCGTAGTGACGTCGTTCGTCCAAAACCCAATCCATAACCCCGTAGTTAGCCGAACTACGGCTTGCTCTGATTCTCATTCCAGATGAGATACGTAGGCATAAGACGCGATGTCTTAGCGAGCACACATCCCCCAACCCATAGGTCAGCCGAGCTGCGAAGACTCTGATTCTCATATTCAGATGAGATATGTATGCAGTGGATGCGACATCCGCGCGAGTCATTTTCATTTAACCTTTTTTTTTGGGTAAACAGCACAAGATAAACTCACACCCTTTAGACGAAAACTACAAAAGTGGATCCCGTAGAGTACTACGGATGCGTAGGGGTGCTAATACCTTCCCTTCGCATAACCGACTCCCGAACCCAAGATTTGGTTGCGAGACCCTGTCTTGTCCTTTCCTTTTTTCAGGTTTACTTCGAGCGTTTCCTTTCCCTCCGTTGGGATGAATAACGCACGGTGGCGACTCTTCTGTCTTTTTCTTTCGCCGGTTGTTTTTTTCGCACACTGTATTTTTCAGGTTGCGACAATGTGCCACTGGGATCGACACTGCAGAGATGTGGGACTTCGGCTGTATGTTGGTCAGAACCAAAAGCAGTATCAGTTGAGCCATGGGAGTCATGTCCTCCCTGTGATACCTCATTGGAACCCCAGATGGGTTCAGCTCAACAGATTTCCCGCTTAATAGCAGGGCGGCACTAATGGTTGGAACATCACGGTGAAGCCGTAAATCTGTATGGTATGTGTCCCTCTCTTCAGCTCCCAGCTGGAGCGGTTCCCCAAGGACTCGGTTGATGGCATCCCGATCAAATGCTACTGGACGCCCGGCCACTTTAGGTACCCAAGTAAAGGGCTCGTCGTCATCGGGCAGTGCGTTAGCATAAAATTCCCGCACTGTAGCTATGTCGTAATGCTCTAAGGGATTAATCAACCGATCCCATTTCTTCGCGTCAATCAACCCGACAAAATTTCTGTTCGTGCCCTGTGGGTTGATTAGGAATCGCTTCTCCGGAAGAATTTTCCGCTTCTCCAGAGAAATGTACCTGGCGGCCTGCTTCGGGCCGACAAATTTGTCGTGGTCAAACTGGATAGGCACAGTCCATGAAGTAGTCTCTCCCTTTCTTTTCTTAGACGCTCCAGACCTTGACTCCATCTGCAAAATATGAGAGGAAACAACACACACCAAACAAACAGATTAGACATCAAAGCAATATTCAAAAGACTAACATGCTCGCTGCTGCTTCGCCTAGCGAAGTGGCAGCGAACGCTCGCCCCAGGTTCGCCTAGCGAGTGCTAGCGAACCTTACGGGTTTTGGGGTTTTTCAGCATGTTCAGAGATTCTCCCCCAAAACCCATACTCAAATGGTTCAAACATCAGAACCTAATGATTTATCAAGTAAATAACCATTCTATGCTATTGGGGATTACATATTTGCATTCAAAACCTAAAATCCCCAATTCTAAAACCTAAAATCCCAATTTGCAAAACCTAAATTACCACATGCACACCTAATGTTTCCCATACTCCACTCATCCTAATTGCAATTCAAATTGGAAATTTAGAGTTCAAACAAAAAGAAAAATGTAGTAGGGCAAACCTTAGTTACACGGATTTGGAAATGTGAAGTGAGTAGAGTTTGCAATCGACCGAAAAGAGAGAGTGTTGGTGAGATTTAAATAAAAACTGTCATGCAGCGCTCGCTGCTGCCTCGCCTAGCGAGCAGCCAGCGAGTGTGCTCGCTACTGCCTCGCCTAGCGAGCAGATAGCGAGCATGACAGCAAGTGCTTTTTTTTTATTTATTTTTTTTAAAAAATGCAGCAATTTCATGTTCATTCAGCATGGTTAGCATTAGGAAACCCCACACAACACAACACAAAAAAAAACAGTAAATACTTACAATGTTGGGGTGCCTCCCAACTAGCGCTTGTTTAACGTCGGCTAAGCTCGACGGTGTGATGCTCACTGAGGAGCATCAAGCGGTAGAGCACAGCTCTCGCGATCCACATGACCGCCGAGATAAACTTTCAACCGTTGGCCGTTCACGGTCCAACTATCTTTCTTGTCTATGTCTTCAATGACAATAGCCCCGTACTCCTTCACCTCTTTCACCCGAAATGGCCCGGACCATTTTGATTTCAACTTCCCGGGAAACAATTTCAACCGGGAGTTGAACAATAGGACCAATTGTCCGGGCACAAATTCTTTGTTACGGAGCTTCTTGTCGTGATACTTTTTTGCCTTTTCCTTGTACAACCAACTTGAGTGGTATGCGGCATTGCGCATCTCCTCCAACTCAAGTAGTTGCACTTTCCTTTTGTCACCGGCCAACTCATTTTCAAAATTTAAAAACTTTAGGGCCCACAAAGCCTTGTGCTCCAATTCAACCGGCAGATGGCAAGTTTTACCAAATACCAATTGAAAGGGAGTTAGGCCAATTGGAGCTTTAAAGGCCGTACGGTAGGCCCATAATGCTTCGTCCAATTTTTGGGACCACTCCTTTTTTGAATTAGACACAGTTTTTTCGAGGATTCTCTTAATCTCACGATTAGAGACCTCAGCTTGCCCATTAGCTTGTGGGTGATACGGAGTCGTCACCCTATGCGATACACCGTAATGTTTTAAAATAGTTTCCAAAGGTGCATTACAAAAGTGTGACCCTCCGTCACTTATCAACACTCGGGGGGTTCCGAAACGGGAAAATATGTTTTTCTTCAAAAAATTTATCACCGTTTTCGCATCCGCCCGAGGTGAGGCAATCACCTCAACCCACTTAGAGACATAATCGACAACAACAAGCATGTACTCGTTCCCATAAGAGGGTGGGAAAGGTCCTACGAAATCTATGCCCCAACAATCAAATACTTCCACTTCTTGGATATTTTGGAGAGGCATCTCATCTCTCTTACCAATCCCTCCGCTTCTCTGGCAACTGTCACAACTTTGCGCATGGGTATGTGCGTCTTTGAAAATAGTGGGCCAATAAAATCCCGATTGAAGAATTTTAGTGGCCGTTCTACCCCCATTATAGTGTCCGCCGTAAGGCGAGTTGTGACAATGCCAAAGGATGCTCTGCGCTTCATCGCCAATCACGCATCTCCTTAATAGGTTATCACTACCCAACTTAAACAAGTATGGGTCATCCCAGACATAATACTTCGCATCCGAAGGGAACTTCCTTTTTTGGTTCGAAGTTAGGTCGGAAGGCACAAAACCACTATCCTTGTGGTTTGCAAAGTCTGCAAACCACGGCCTAACTTGAACTTTAAACAGTTTTTCATCAGGAAATTCTTCCCGGATTTCCTTTTCAGACGCGGTAACCTCCACATTCACTAAGCGGGATAAATGATCCGCTACCAAGTTTTCCGACCCCTTCTGGTCTTTTATTTCCACATCAAATTCTTGTAACAAGAGGATCCAACGGATGAGCCTTTGCTTCGAATCCGGTTTGGTTAGCAGATATTTAATCGCCACGTGGTCGGTATACACAACAACTTTAGACCCTATAAGATAAGACCGAAACTTTTCTAGCGCATACACTATTGTAAATAGTTCTTTTTCCGTGGTGGCATAATTTATTTGAGCCTCGTTAAGAACCTTACTCGCATAATGTATCGCATGAAAATTTTTGTCTTTTCTTTGGCCAAGTACCGCTCCAACTGCGTAGTCGCTCGCATCACACATTAGTTCAAAATTTTCATTCCAATTGGGAGCGACTATTATTGGAGCGGTAACCAATTTTTCTTTTAAAATTTCAAAAGCTTGCAAACAATCATCGGTCAAGAGAAATACCTGGTCCTTAGCGAGCAAATTGCTCAAAGGCTTAGCCACCTTTGAGAAGTCCTTGATAAAGCGCCGATAGAACCCGGCGTGCCCCAAAAAGCTACGGATGCCCTTCACATTCACCGGAGGAGGTAATTTTTCTATCACTTCAACCTTAGCTATATCCACTTCAAGCCCCCTTCTAGAGACTTTGTGGCCTAGCACGATCCCCTCGGTCACCATGAAGTGACACTTCTCCCAATTAAGCACCAAATTGGTCTTCACACATCTCTCCAACACCGTTTTCAAGTTCGCCAAGCATTGACTAAAAGACCCACCAAATACCGAGAAGTCATCCATGAAGACTTCCATTGTTTTCTCTATCAGATCGGCAAAAATGGCTTGCACACATCGTTGGAAAGTCGCCGGTGCATTGCACAGCCCAAAGGGCATTTTTCGGTATGCGAACACTCCAAACGGACACGTGAAAGCCGTCTTCTCATGATCGGCCGGGTCAACCGCAATTTGATTGTACCCGGAGTAGCCGTCCAAAAAACAATAGTATTGTTGGCCCGATAGTCTTTCGAGCATTTGATCCATAAATGGGAGTGGAAAATAGTCCTTTCGAATCGCGGTATTCAACCGCCTATAATCAATACACATTCTCCATCCCGTTGCAACTTTAGTAGGGATCAATTCGTCCTTGTCATTTCGGATTACGGTAATTCCTCCCTTTTTCGGAACAACGTGCACAGGGCTAACCCACGGACTATCCGAGATAGGGTAAATCATCCCCGCATCCAACAGCTTCACAACTTCCTTTCGAACAACCTCCTTCATGGTAGGATTTAAGCGGCGTTGTGGTTGAGCTACCGGCTTGAAATCCTCTTCCATCAAAATCTTGTGCATACAATAGGAGGGACTAATTCCTTTTAGATCGGAAAGAGTCCAACCCATGGCTTCTTGATTTGTTTTTAGCACAATGATTAGACGGGCTTCTTCTTCGTTTGTCAAAAGGTTGCTTACGATGACCGGCTTTGCCTCGGTCTCATCTAGGAATACATACTTCAAAGTAGAGCGTAGCACTTTCAATTCAATTGGCGCTTTTTTGTCAATAACCTCCTTCTTCAAGTCTTCTTCCTCTACTTCCCATGGTTGTAGGTCGTCTAAACTATCAAGTTCCTTTAAGCATTCCTCAAGAGCTAGCTCTTCTTCAACAGTGAAAACCTCCAATGAGTCGTCAAGAGCTAACTCCATAGGAGATATCTCATGAATATGCTTTGAAACCTCCATAATAGCGTCTTCGATCACATCGATGCGGAAGCTATCATTTCTATCTTTTGAATGCTTCATTGCCTCGAATAGATCGAATGTAACTTCCTCATTTTGAACTCTCACCTTCATTAAACCGTCATCAACATCTATCATCATTCGCGCGGTCTTCATGAACGGTCGGCCCAAGATGAGCGGAGCATCATCATCTTCCTCCATATCAATAACAATAAAATCGACCGGGAAAAAGAATTTGTCGACCTTCACCAAAACATCTTGGGCTACGCCATGAGGATGGGTCGTCGACTTATCCGCCAATTGCAACGTCATTCGGATGGACTTAATCTCAATGTTGCCAAGTCTCTTGATAATTGACAAAGGTATAAGATTAATGCTTGACCCCAAGTCAATAAGTCCTTTCCCGACATAAACGTCACCAATTTTAACCGGCAATGTAACTCTTCCCGGATCAACCTCTTTCTTAGGAAGCATCCTTTGAATAATGGCACTACAGCTTGCGTCAAGGACGATGGTCTCCGGTTCCGTATACCTCCGTTTTTTTGTTAGTATGTCCTTCATGAATTTGGCATACTTGGGCATTTGCTCCAAGGCTTCGGCAAACGGAATGTTGATTTGTAATTGTTTAAAAATATCCATGAACCGGGCGTAATGCCGTTCATTCTCCCTTTTGGACGGAGCATGAGGATAAGGAAGGTTTTGGATAGGGGTAGCGCTCACTACCTCCTTTCCCTTTGCAACTCTAGCACTCTTCCATCTAGGCTTTTTCACTACCTCCCTTATTACCTCATCACTTGTATTTTTCCCCATCTCCACACCTTTTTCTTTTTCAACTTCACCATTATTTTTATTCTTTTCAACTTCTTCACCCTCACTCCACTCTCCTACTTCACCATCAACATTTTCCTCCAATATTTCCTCCTCAATTTCTTTCTCCTTCTCTCTTTGTTCACTCTCAACTCCTTTTTTATTCTCACTACCCAACTCCCTCCCACTTCTCGTCATGATCGCCTTACAATGCTCCTTAGGATTTGTTTGCGTGTTTGCCGAAAAGGAAGGACCGGTTTGTTGTTCCGCGAGTTGCTTGGCAAGTTGCCCAACTTGAGTCTCGGGATTTTTTATAGCCGCGTCATTGCTCTTTTGATTGGCCATTGACATTTGCATGAATTGCATCAATGTCTCTTCCAATTTAGAATTGACGACCGGCGGTTGTTGAGATTGATACGGATTTTGGGGAGGGTTTTGACGGCTAGAAGAACCACCTCCATAACCTTGGTTATGATAATAGTTGCTTCTAGGTTGGAACCCTTGGTTCCCTTGGAATTGTTGTTGATTTTGAGGGTGCGGTTGATAAGGTTGTTGTTGTTGTTGTTGTTGTCTCGGTTGATAGTCCCGTTGATTGGCCATGTAGTTTACTTCGTCAAAACCGGGAGGTGGACAAAATCCGGTGTCATGTTCACCTTTACAAAGTTCACAACAAGCTATTTGTTTAGCTTTTGACGGTTCTCTTAACTCTTTGATTTGTTGCGTTAAGAGTTCCACTTGTTGTGAGATGAGCTTGTTTTGGGCAAGGATGGCATCGTTCGTCCCTAGCTCAAGCACTCCCGACTTCTTCAAAGAGTTTCCTCGACTTTGACTCTGAAGATCATTTAAAGCCATTCGATTTATGATGTTCGTGGCTTCTTCGGCACTTTTTGACAATAAAGAGCCACCCGAGGTAGCATCCAACAACGTTTTGCAGTTTGGTTGAAGTCCATTTTTGAAGATATGGATTTGAGTCAATTCATCAAATCCATGCCCTTTACATTTCCGAAGCATGGACTTGAATCTTTCCCACGCTTCATTCAAAGATTCACTGGTTCCTTGTGAAAACACCGAGATGGCCGTCTTGGATTCCATGAACCAGTTATGGGAGAAGAATCTTTCGATGAATTTCTCTTCTAACACGTTCCAGTCTATCATTACGGCTGGTGTTTGATCTAGGTACCAATCCTTTGCTTTACCGAGCAAAGCGTGGGGAAATAATCGTCTGAACAACGGAAGCTCCTGAGCCTGATCCACTCCGGCAGCCAATGCTATCTCATAAAATTTTGTGAGAAAAGCAAATGGGTCTTCATGGTCCATTCCGGTGAATGGACTTCCATATAATAAATTTAGAGTTCCCGTTTTCATCTCAGCTTGCCTTCCTGTGTGGTTGGCAAACTGAGCGGTGTTCCTTGGACTATTGATGCATGGAGTAGAAATAGGTGGTGGTGGTTGTGGCTCCATGTTTGGTATGAATGGTGGTGGATTTGTGGTTGAAGAACTTTCTCCTTGCTCTTGGCGTTGTCTAGCTTGTTGCCTCCTACGTCTCGTTTTGCTATTGAGCCTCCTTGCGGTTCTCTCGATCTCAGGATCAAAAAGAAGTTCGTCCACAGGGATTTTCCCTCGCATAAAACGTAAGTTGCACACTAAACCAAACAAATTACAAGCACAAGTCAAAAATTAACAAGCTAAAACTTAAACAACCATTGCGATGCTCGCAATATCAATTTACAATCCCCGGCAACGGCGCCATTTTGTTAGTTGTAAATTTACGTGTCAGGTTTTTGTTATCGTATCCACAGGGATTGTAAGATATCACCGCCGTTCGATGGTTGTATTAATTCTAACTCAATGTAACAATAAGGTTTTGGTTGGTTGTCACGTTATCTTGCATAAAAAGGTAATAAATTGCGGTAAAAGTTATGGTTTGAATAAATGAGAAATATTGCCAAAGTTAGGGTTCGATGATCACTTTGCATGTATTTGTTCGGTCAACAATCTTATAAACTCCTTTAGATGATAAATCATTTCACAAAGTCCTCCCAATATGTTTCTCTCGAACACACATTGTGAGTTTTCCCATTTTGATCCATTGTTTCTCCCGAACACGATCTATCAAAATGACAACTTTTTGGTTCAACCTTAAAGTGAACAAAGTCATTCATTACTATCTCTAGCTAACAAACAAGATTGGATGAAAACCTAGGTCAAGAGTTGGTAAACATCTCTCGATCATAAACCAACACAAAGAGTTTTAAATAGAAACAAAGTTTTCATCATATATTCACCATTAAAGAGTTTACACATGAAGATCCTTACATTTACACACAAAGCTAGTAATCACCTACATCTAACCTTGACAAATGGAGGACTTAGCTACTCATTTTCATGGTAGCTTGGTCGGCAAGTTTCGGAAGAAGGTTGATCAACATCCAAGTCGGATAATCGATATTGGATGGGAATCCACCTTCTTTTTGTAGAAGATGGTTACAAGATGAAGAGAAATGAAATCTAGGGCATAAAAGATCCTAAGAACAATGCTGGAAAATATCTCTAAGAAAGTACAAAAGTGGAAAAATGTTGTAAAAACTAGGTATGGCACTCAAAAGTGGCACCTGCTACTTATAGAGTAGTACTGGGCTGTCATGCTCGCTAGGCGAGCAGAAAGGCTCGCCTAGCGAGGGTCTAATTGTGGCACCAAAGGCACCTGCGCCCAGAGAAAACAGACTAACTCAAACTGTCATGTTCGCCTAGCGAACAAACCTTCGCCTAGCGAAGGACACGCTTCAACCTTCACCCCAGAGAGGTTGAGAGGTTTTGCTACTGGAATGCTCGTTGGGGACTCGCTAGAGCTTCGCCTAGCGAGTGAGTGCTGGCTGCGCTTTTAACCAAACTTGAACGAACTCGCTACCACCTTCGCTATCAGCTCGCCTGGCGAATTTATTGACATTTTACTGGAGCTTTTCGCTGGGCGCTCGCCTAGCGAGCAGGCTTCGCCACAGCCTTCGCCTAGCGAGCATGCTGATGAATGCTTGTTTTCTTTTGGTTCCTTTGCCAACTTTCTTGTGTCTTAAATTTCAATTATTTCATGCCTTCTTCCTGCACAATAACACACAAATCAAAGGCACCAAGCTTGTTTATCAATGTAATGCATTTCATCTAAAACAAAGGTGATTTTGACAATTTAGCAAGGAAATAGAGTGAAAGATACCCTTAATTGATGGCTCAAATAAGCACTTTTGGGTATCTAACAGGCACGCACTCAGGCTTCAAAGGCAGGAAATATTGCACAATATATGTATCTAGACCCAGCATGTCTTCGTACGACCAAGCAAAGATATCAGCATATTCTCGTAGCAAACTGATCAACCCCTTCTTGACAAACTTTTCAAGGAGTGCCCCAATCTTCACCATTCGAACACAATCTTCAGACCCCAAGTTGACTGTTTCCAGATTCTCAAGATGCGGCTGAATGATCTTCTCTTCGTGCTCAAGAAGACGGGTAATCTCATCAGGAATCTCTTCAACATCATCTTCCTCTGCTTCGAATACAGGGAATTCAAAATTGGGAGATGACATTGGATCATTATGTTCAATGGGTTTTAGAATCAACCTGCATAATGATTTTGGATAATGAAAACTTTAGAATTTAAACAAGCAAATCATTATGCAGATGAAAAAGATTGCTTTTATTCTTGTTTTTAGGGTTTTTTGTGATCACCAATTTCATGCAAAAAGCGAAAAGGGAAAACAAATGGAAAAACAAACATTTAACATGAATTTATTGAATGAAATATCATTGTATAAATGTTTCCAACAATGTCATCACTTCTCCTTTTGGCATGGGAGAAGGGTTTTTAAACAAAGTGAATCATTACTTTGATCTATGAATGACTGTAGGAACATCCACAGCGACCCAATTGTTGCAGATCCCGCCAGGGATGACAAAGTTGTCAGTATCCCCTGCATCTTCTTCCAGAACAGCAGCAACTTCCTCTCTCTGACCGGCGTGTATGAAACCTCCACTCTTGAACAAACCTTTCTCGTTGAAGACCCCAGAAGAAAAGCCAATGCCAGCCCAGGACTTGTTATCTTCAAGCTCGATCATTTTTCCTAGACCAGCAACTGCACCACATTCGATGGTCAGTTTCGCATCTCGATAGGAAGCAAATGAAGGAGTCCTCTTCTCAACAGGCTCGGCTATAGATAAAGCTTGGAAAGGCGTTCCAACTTCATCCTCAGCATCTATGTATGAGAAGGAAGGCAAATGGCTAACCAGGAGAGCCTTTTCTCCCCCTACCACAACTAGTTTCTTGTTCTTAACGAATTTCAACTTCTGGTGTAGGGTGGATGTCACGGCGCCAGCCTCGTGAATCCATGGTCTACCAAGGAGACAACTATAAGATGGGTGGATATCCATAACCTGAAAGGTGATCTGGAAATCACTTGGTCCAATCTTGATTGGGAGATCAACTTCCCCAATCACAGTCTTGCGCGACCCATCAAAAGCTTTCACAACAACTCCACTCTGCCTCATGGGAGGCCCTTGAAATGACAATCTAGAGAGAGTGGATTTTGGCAATACGTTTAAGGATGACCCAGTTTCCACCAGCACGTTGGACATGGCGTCGTCTTTACAGTTCATAGAAATGTGTAAAGCCAGGTTGTGGTCTCTTCCCTCCTCAGGGAGATCAGAGTCACAGAAACTCAAAGTGTTGCAAGCAGTAATGTTTGCAACGATGCTGTCAAACTGTTCTATAGTGACGTCATGATCGACATAAGCCACATCCAAGACTTTCTGCAGAGCCTCTCTATGCGGTTCTGAATTCAGAAGTAACGACAACACAGATATCTTGGATGGTGTTTGTAGAAGCTGGTCTACAACACTGTACTCACTCTTCTTGATGAGCCTCAGCATCTCATCACAGTCTTCTTTCGAATTGCCACTAGGGCCAACAGAAGCAGGAGTCTTTTGTACAGAGGAGGGTTTAACAACAAGTGTCGGGTTCAGAGAATTCACTGCATTCCCAACCGGACGCTCAACAGAGTCAGCAACAGCCTGCGGCTTCGGGGGTGCAGAAAACACACGACCGCTACGGGTCAACCCGCTCACATCAGCAATGTTCACGACAGAGGTAGACGGCAGAGGCACTTCTTTCCCATCTTCAACAACAACAGCATTGTATCGGAATGGGATTGCTTTGTCGGAAGAATAAGGCACAGGGCCGACCGGCTTAATAATCAGGGAAGGAGAAACCTTGTGCTTACTACCATCGTATCGAATGACAACAGGATCAGGGATCCTGAATACCGAAGAAATCACATTAACTTCTGGCTCATCTTCATCAACATTTCTGTTTTGAAGGATCTCAATGGTCCCATCATCCAGCAATTCCTGAAGATCTTTCCGCACTTGGCGACAGCCCAAACAATTGACAGAGCAGATACGGCATTTGTCATGGTCATGCTCCAGGTGACTGTAATCACACATCAAGCGATGCAACTCCACCAATGACTGTCGAATATGGCTAACATACTTGACCTTGTATTTGCCAGGGCAGCCCTAGACCATGTTAACTGACTTCCCATGCTCGGGCAGTGGGTTCTTCATAACATTAGGACATGCGTCCTCAAAGCTCAGAATGCCGCATCTCATAAGGTCTTGAACCTTAGTCTTCATCTGAAAGCAGTTCTCCACATCGTGGCCGGGAGCACCTGAATGATAGACACAGTGAAAATCAAGCTTATACCACCACTGAGGGTTGACCAATATAGCTGGCGGGTCTCTGGGAGTAATCAGTTTCCGCTCTATCAAAGAGGGATACAACTCTGCGTATGACACTGGAATCGGATCAAAAGTGATCTTCTTCCTTTCATAACTCATACTAGCTTGATTACTGTTGCGAGGCTGGTAGGCCTGCTGTTGAGGATGATGTTGTTGCTGATATTGCTGAGACGGTTGTTGATTGTTGTTGTGCTGATGATGATATTGCTGATTGTCTCTGAAGACAGGTGCTATATGAGCCACCTGATGCTGATTGCTGGCTGAACGCCCAGGCTTCCTCTTCATAGAGGGTTTTCTGGATTTCACATGGGATTGCACATCATGTGCCTCTCCATCTTTCTTCTTCGCAAACGCCCCATATCGCTTGCTAGAAGAGCCTTCATCCTTGGTCAGCCGTCCTTCACGGACTCCTTCCTCTAGTCGCATCCCCATGTTCACCATCTCGGTGAAGTCAGAAGGAGCGCTAGCAATCATCCGCTCGTAATAGAATGAGCTCAAGGTCTTCAGAAAGATCTTGGTCATTTCCTTCTCTTCCAGCGGAGGCACAATCTGAGCTGCCAGCTCTCGCCACCTCTGGGCGTACTCTTTAAATGTCTCTTTGTCTTTCTGGGACATGGCTCTGAGCTGATCCCGGTCGGGAGCCATATCCACATTGTATTTGTATTGCTTGACGAAGGCTTCGCCAAGATCATTGAAGGAACAGATGTTTGCACTGTCCAAACTCATATACCATCGCAGTGTAGCACCGGACAAACTGTCCTGGAAATAATGAATGAGCAGCTGATCATTATCTGTTTGAGTAGACATTTTCCTGGCATACATGACCAGGTGGCTGAGAGGGCAGGTGTTCCCCTTGTACTTCTCAAAGTCTGGGACCTTGAATTTTACAGGAATTTTAAAACCGGGAACTAAACAGAGCTCGGCAACAGATTTGCCAAAGAGGTCCTTTCCTCAAAGATTCTTCAATTCCTTGCGTAGCTCAAGAAATTGGTCATTCATCGCATCCATCTTCTCATGAAAATCTGGGCCCTCAGACGGCTCAAAATGATAGATGGTGTCGTCTACCCTAGGAGTGGTATGAACGACAGACGGAGGCATAGCAAGGACCGGGCTAGATGCCGACATAGAAGCAAACGTCGGGGCAGGAATATCAGGCATAAAGCCGGGAGGCATTTCCCACGGAAACCCGGACGGCATGGCTGTTGGCACGAAGTGGGCACTGGCAGTAGGCACAGTCGAGGATGTAACCTCAGAAATGACTGTCCTCTGGGGAGGAGTTGCAGGTGTTGGAGATGACTGATTCTGAGCTTCCAGGAAAGACTCCATCAAAGCACGCAGTCTGGAGACTTTCTCTTTGAGCTCACGGTTCTCTTGCTCAAGATGATCCATCAATCTGGAAGAGTTGGCTCTGGTGTAGTACCGATGAGTCATCTTGTCTTCAAAATAAATGAAGAGCACAGAATTAGACCACAAGACCAGAGGCTGAGAACAACACCTGCTTATGCAAATGATTCTTGCAATGCTAGTGCACATGATTTGTTTTTATTTTCGAGGAACTTTTAGGGTATTATTTGCAAATTTTGAATATTTAAGCATTTGATCGTATATGGAAAATATCTCATCAAATATATTTGGGAAAAGGAGTACAACATTTGTCAATTATTACAAGAGAAAAGGAAAATAAACATCCTATGGATCCCTAGAAGCTCGGGATGCCGGAAGATAAGCTGCACGAAGCCTCTTCACCTCTCTCTCATATGCTGCTTCCATATCCGCTTTCTCTTTGGCGAGTCTGTCATACCTCCTTTTCCAGAACTTGGAAGACTGAGGAAGTAAAGAAGTCCAGGCATCATCAGAATCATCAATCACCTGATGCTCGAGGAACTCAATCAGAGCGTCCTTCTCTTTAAGCTGTTGAAGCAACTCTTCTCTTTCACGGATCCAGGCACGTGAAAGGTCTTCGTCTCTCAACTCCTCTACTCCTTGGTTAGGGAGGGTTAAAGGCCCAGCCACAACCAAAGGTGTAGGTCTCGGATAGTCATAAGGCATGAGATACTCAGATGCTCTCTTCCTTACCCAAGTAGTATACGGCTCCAAAGCAATGCAGTTCTTCGAACCCAACTCACTTCTACGCTTCTTGTGAATCTTGCGCCAAGCGCAGACCATCCTGGCTTTCAAGCCTTGGGGATCTTTACCCTCCTGAAAGAACACACCTTCTAACAGAATGTTATTAGGTTTATCCTTTAGGGGGAACCCAAGCTGATGTCGTGCTAACACGGGATTGTAGCTAATCCCACCACATGTACCAAGAAGAGGCACATTGGAGAATTCACCACAAGAGTCAATAATCTGCACTCTATCATACACGCGATCATACCAAGAGATATCGTCATTAGTGAGAGACATAAGTCTCGTAGACCACCGTAGACATCCCTTGTTCTCCTTGAAAGCGACCGTCTGCGGTAAGTGAGAAATAAACCACTTATACAGCAGAGGCAAACAGCACACAATAGCGCCACCACCCTTTGCACTCCTCAGATGCAAAGAGAAATAGGTATCACCCAACAGAGTCGGAACGGGATTAAGAGCAGAGAAGATCCTAATAGCGTTCACATCCACAAACTTGTCGATGTTGGGGAATAATACCAATCCATAGATGAGAAGCACAAATATGGCTTCAAAAGCATCCTCACTCATGGCCTTCCCATAAACGGTAGCTTGAGCGATGAGGAACTCAGAAGGAAGACCTTGAATTCCACCTTTGGTAGTCATATGAGCTTTAACCAAGGATTCATCTATGTGCAACATGTCAGCTATCTCTTGAGAAGTAGGAATACTCTCCAAGCCACTGAACGACAACTGGTCCAGAATAGGAATACCCACAAGATGAGCGTACTCCTCAAGGTTAGGCAATAGCTGAAAGTCTGGAAAAATGAAGTAGTGATACAGAGGATCATAGAACTGCACCAAAGTACCCATCAACCCTTCGTCAACCTGAGTAGCCAGAAGAGGAAGCAGTTTCCCATAACGAGCTTTGAAACCCAAGGGATCTAATACATAGGATTTCAGATTCCTTAACTCTTTCAGATCGGGCTGTCTGAAGCTGTACTTCTTTGTATGCCTTTTTTGTCTTTCCATATCTGAAAATTTTGCAAATAAACCCCTTAAGTTCCTTGAAAATTTTCTTTTTTTCTGATGATATGGATGCAGATGAATGCATGAATGCATGAATGCAACAATCACACTCAAGGATCAAGCAAAGCACACCAGACAAAGGTCATGGGATAGCTCATATTATCCTTAATATCAATCATCCATTTTGGTGGATTATGGTTTTCACCTTATCAACACCCAAGTTCCATTGATATTAACGATATACGAACGGTTCAACCATCCTTAATATCAATCATCCATTTTGGTGGATTATGGTTTGCACCTTATCGACACCCAAGTTCCATTGATATTAACGATAGTTGAACGGATCAACCATGAATCACGGGTTTGTTGTGAGTCACGGGCATGGAGTCTCGGTTAAGAACCACCCAAAGGGAGTGTACTAGGGTTTAAACCTGCCGAACATGTTCTACCAGAGGTTCCCATAGTCATCATCCCATCTTTCGAATATTATCGGAGGAACGAATACTCGTATTCCAAAAATATTCTCAAGAGAGACTCTTATGAATGTAGTATTGCGTAACAATCGCATCAGATATTACATCTGAACGACTTCCGCACTACATCCTAAAAATAGGCCAAGATGGGCTTGGTAAACTAAGGTCCTTGGCTTCTACGGCACATATTGGAAGAATAATGCCTAACCACAAATAACTTGTGTGACATCATTGATCCAACATGACCTCCACCAAGTGAATGGACTCGCAAGTCAACTTGCTAAGGAATAACTCCACACAAGTCGACGAGACTATGTCATTCTCCTATCCTAAGGTGCACTCGAGTTCGGGTATAGAACTCATCTCACAGAGATCACCAAGCAAGCAAGCGATTGATATATCAAGCAATTCAAACATTACAATCAATACAGTAATCCAAATAGCACCAAAATATGTCATATAACAAATAGATAATATAATACAACAAGTGTGAAAAGTAGGCAAACCCACTAGGAAGCATATCAGTATCCCCAGCAGAGTCGCCACTTTTCTGTAGCGGTGTATTCGTCACCATTGGAAATATTGATTAGATCCAAGGTAAATCATACAAAGATAAAGTCCCCACCGCACTTCTATTTATCCAAAGGAATGGCTAGAAAACGAACGAAAGCCTAAGAAGTTTTGCACAAAAAACTGATAAAAGGTCAGAGATCTGGGTAAGGGGGTTGGTTATGTCATGGGAAGGTGTTAGGCACCCACAACATCCTAGTTACTCCTAGGGAACCCTTTTCACAACTTGTTGTATCAGGTTATTGTTTATGAAATTATTTTGTGCAAACATTGATTGAAAAGATGAGAGAAGAATGTACAAGTTAGTTATTTTTGTGTTTGGATGGATGAACCCATTGCCTACGTACCTTTTCATGAAAGATAAGGATCAAAACGCCGTAGTTCGGCTAAAAGATTTCAAAACCATGTGTGTGAATTGATTTTAAACAAAAGCCTTAAGGTCTTTCATTATCAAAGGGAGAAAACTCGATTTGAACAACCACAAGTCCACCATGTGAGAAAAGCTTCGACATGCTAGTGAGGGATTATGCCCTATAATAAGCATGGAAGTCTTACAATTCGATCACTAAGGACAAAGGTGAGATTCACATCAACCACTAAGATAATTCAGATCTATGGCTAATGCATGAAAACTTTATTAGCAAGTGGACAAGGGCCACAAAAGCAATTGAGTGGGTTGAATTAACCAATTAGAATTATTCACAAAATGAAGTCAAAGTATGAATTAGAGTTCAATTACAATGAGTATTAGTGAAATGGGAGTTTGAAAATCAGAGGCTTAAGGCCTAGGTTTCTAGTTTTGAAAACAAGTGAAAATGTTTGCACAAAAAGATTTCTGGTTTGGGTTAAAGATGAAAAACATGGATCAAGGTTAAGCACCAAAGGGTGAGGGTTAAGGGACAAAGCCACAAATAGGAGTTGCTTTCTCAAGATCATAGAAATGATCCAAGGAAGTTCCTTTGGAATTAGGCAACACAAAGCAATAAGCAAGTAAGCAGGGTCTCATAAGAGAACAAAAAAAGTCGGAAACGGAGTGCCAATCAATGGTCTTACATCCAACTCCACAAACAAGCTGGAAACAGATAGCCAATCAATGGTCTTACATCTAACTCCACAAAACAAAACAAAATAGGAAACAGATAGCCAATCAATGGTCTTACATCTAACTCCACAAAAACAAAACAAAATAGGAAACAGATAGCCAATCAATGGTCTTACATCTAGCTCCACAAATCAAACAAAGATGCATGCAAAGCAAACATATGAAAGATGCACAGATAAGCAAACAAGCAATCAATTATCACACTCTATACGCAACCAAGAGGCTCAAGCAAGGTTGGGCTTTAGTCAAGGGGTCATATCAACCTTGACAAACAAGCCAATAATGTTATGGGGTGGTGAGATGCTCTTAACCACTGACATTGACCGTCAGGGTGAGCAGATGAAAGGTAATGAGGGTTAGACCTCATGGCTCTTAACCCTGGCCTGGGTGAGCTTGAATCAAAGAAGGTGCGGGGGTCCAGAATGAGGGACCCTATTCCACATGACTGACTCTATATACAAGATTTTGGGTGTTTATTCAAATGCATCAACACGTAGTGCGAGCATATGAAAGACTCAACTGAATAGCAGGGGATTGATTGCAAATCCCTTCTATCTGCCAATTGCCTCTTCACTTAGGAGGACTTAAAGCACATGACACAAATATAAACAATCACAGACATTGCCTCTTAAGGAGGACTTCAGCCAAATGCCTGCCAAACAGAAACGACAGGGCTTCTAGACTACATGGAGTTGGAGAGGTTACCTAAGTGATATACCAACCACAAGCAAAGCAAAGCTCAAGTAATGAGCTTAAGCGGCTAATGTACCTGTATGAAAAGCTAAACAATCAGTATTCACATTCAGACAAACAACTAACAAACAACAGTGTTACAACTTCCAATATGTAAAACATGCAAGTCATAAAAGGCAATCATTCAAGTGAGTCCACCACCAAAACACCTACAACACAATCAAAATTAGTTAAACAAAGTAAATTGCATCTCAAGCAAGGAGATCACATCATCCATTAGAACTAACTGCTTGAACCTGAAAGGCAAAGCTCAAAAGGTGAGTACAAACCACTAGTTCAAAGACTAGGGTCAAAGGCAAAGCAAAAAGTCAAAACAGAAGTGGATATTCAACATGAAGCATATTTAAACAAGTAAGAACATGTCCTAAAAAGGACCAAGTCTAAAGCATCAAGCAAAGTCATCACATGAGCAAGATATGGCAAAGGCAATTACAAAGCACACAATTGGTCATCAAGAATGAAAATTCCATATTAAAACAGAAATGAATCAAACAATCATGAAATTTTTTATGTGCATACAACATGTTAAACACAAGCATCATGCAAAAAATTAGAATCAGAAAAGCTCAATTGGCATGTCAATGAAAATGAACAAGTATGACATCAAATTGTGTGACACACATTGTCACACCATACATTCATATGTCCCAAACAGAGAGGGAAAATGATAAAAATTCACAACCAAGCCTCAAAAATCAAGCAACATGTTAGGAATCAGCATATCAAATTTCATGGCAATTGGACAATGTATGAGCATTTCACAAGAGAATTGGTACAACATGTCACATTTTGCATCATGTTCAAATAAGCCAACAAAATTAAAAATCCAGAAATGATAAAATCATAAAATCAGCACCACAAAAAAATAGACATCCAAATGAACATGTAGCAAAAAACTAAAAGTGATTTGGATTAATTTTCTAATTATTATGATTTTTCAAAGTTGGATGAAATAGAATTGAAATGATGAATCATACATGAGAAAAAATGGAGGGAAAGAAGAAATGGTTTGGTTAATTTGAAAAATGCTGGAGAGGAGAATCGAACAATGTAGCAAATTGGAAATGCGCTGGACACAAAATAAATCCACAAAGTGGCACAACCAGGAATCGAAGGGAGGTATGCGCTTGGGATCAAAACACAGCACTTCATTAATTGAAGTGGCGTCCCAGTCAGCAAAGTCAAGGCCACGCGAGCGAGTCAATGGAACGAGAGCCAATGGTTTGGCCAACAGGCGCATGCGTGGATGCACACACGGACAAAACCCTAGCGCCAACACAGCCTATTGCAGACGGCGGCTGGGACGGTGGTTTCCACCGTCTTCTTCGTTGAGACGGTGGTGCTACAGTAGCATGCATAATTTTTTTTTCCAGAAACGTGCAAACAATACATCAATCGAAAGCTTATTCCATGTACATTCCAAATCTAACATTATTTTGGCCTAAAGCTCTAAGGATTAAGAGAATCGAACAAAAACATTTTCCACAATCAAACTTTAAATCAACATATCTCATGCAATATTCATCCATTTTCCACAAAACTCATATCAGAATTCTCAGCATGAAAAGCTCTACAAGTTTATGTACATAAAAAGAAGAATTAGGAGTTTCGAATTCCAACCTTCTTGGAGAGCAGAGGATGAAACCAAGCGATTCAAGTGCTCAAACGATCCAGATCCACTCCTATATTGATGACTTAAAGCTTTATGTATGAATTGAAGCTTGGAAAGGCTTGGATCTTGATCAAATTGCAACTTCCATCTTCATGTTCTTGAGCTTGATGTGCTTGATTATGGCTCGAATTCTTCAAATCAATAGCCAAATCCTACTCAATGACACCTGATGAACACGATTCTACAAGGATTTTGATGAATTAGATGCAGAAATTTGAAAATTGAAGAGAGAGAAATTTGAGAGGGAAGTGAAAAATCTAGATCTAGAATGTGATTGTTATCAGAATTCTGTTATGATTTAGCATTTATACTCTGTCCTAATCACCTTGCTAATCAAAATTTGCATTGGTTAATTGAGATTAAGTGAAAATGAGGTGTATGACCAAAATGGAAAAATGTGAGGTGCATGGCAAATTTGAACGTGAACAGTACCATGTGGAGGTGTATTTTCACTTAAAATCATCTCATGAACACAATGGCAATGGTATTTTTCATGTATGATGAATAAAATTCAAATTCTCCATTTTCCCTCCAAAATGAACATGCATGGGCAAGTGATCATATGAATACATTTCATGCAATGTAATGATGGATTTGGAAATTATAGGTCATGAGAAGCAATATGCAAAAAGAGTGACTCATTTTGGAGTTGTGGATCAAAAGTTATGGCATGTTGAAGTTCCATGCACACTTTGCAATCATTGGATCATAACTTCTCAACCATTCATCAGATGATCATGATCTTGGACTTTTTTGGAAATGGGAGAGAGAGATCTTCAACTTTCATGTTGGACAAAAATTCATTTGAAGCTTCTTTGATGTTGGAAAGTTGAGTTGAATGTGATCCAAAAACTTGCCATTTTTGGAAACTTGAAATTATAGGTTACTTTCCATTTTGAGAAACTTTTGATTTGACTTCAAAATATTCAAGGTATATGTTTGTCATGATGAATAGGCCTTGTATGAACATGAATGGGATGTCTCAGATCATTTCCCACACCTCAAAGTCTTCAATTGACTGCACAGTTGATTGAATGGTCCTCAGATGACCTTGGCAATGTCTGATGAATCTGAGCCTCAACCTCTTGGGGAATTTGCTCCAAAATGAACCTCTAGCTCATATAAGCTCAAGATAATGTCATGAGGTCCTCATAACAAGAAAATACCAACAGCTTTTGCTAAGAGTAAAACCTTGAATTGCTTGGCTTGACTGCTTAAACTGCAAAACAAATGTTAGATGACATATTTTTGGTACTTTTGGTTAGTGATTAAACAAGAAATGCAATGATATACAATGCAAGCAATGCCTGGTGATCACAAAACCACTCACAGGGATATCCCAACCAAAGGAAAGGAAAGCAAGATGCTCAAAGATCCTTGAGGCTATGCAATGCTATGATATGATGCCATGAGGGATCTTAGGGACAAAATTGGGGTCTTACAGCATGCAAAACGACAATAGAAAGTGAGTTTAATAGTTAAGAAATTGAATGCAGCACGTTAACCAAGTAAGCACGTTTGGAGGAGAATGATTACATCCCATGATGGAGGTCTAATCCCCAAATCAGCACCTTGCTCGAGGAAATATCAAGAGTCCGTCTCTTGATTTCTACTAGACAACTGTCTAGAAGTTCCAAGGTCAGACGCAAGATGTACCATGTGTTACTATATCTGATCTTCAGGTATACCAAAGGGTTGGATCCTGAGGGTTTCTGACTCATATGACTTCTAACTGGTAGTAGCATCAAAGTCAGATACAGATTCTAGGTGTTTACTTCAGAGTCTTCTTTTGCTATTTCAGAGGTACATTTCATTCTGGACAATTTTGAATATTTATATTTTTCAAGATAAAAGAGAATCTATCTTCAGCCAGGGCTTTCGTAAAAATGTCAGCCCATTGATGGTTTGTATCAATAAATTGTAAAGTGATTACCCCTTTCTGAACATAGTCTCTAATGAAATGATATTTTATTTCTATGTGTTTAGCTCTGGAATGCAAAATAGGATTCTTACTTAAACAGGTGGCAGAAGTATTGTCACAGAAAATAGGAACGTTACTCTCAAAAATCAGAAGGTCTTCAAGTTGATTCTTCATCTAGAGCATCTGAGTAGTGCATAATGATGCTGATATATATTCTGCCTCTGCGGTGGACAGAGCTATGGTTGATTGTCTTTTGTTGGACCAGGATATCAGATTCTTTCCTAAGAACTAACAGTTCCCAGATGTACTTTTACGTTCCATTATGTCTCCTGCGTAATCTGCATCACAATAACCAGAAAGTCTATACTCTGATGTTTTCTCATACATCAGGCCCAGGTTAGGGGTTCCTTTTAGATACCTGAGTATTCTTTTAACAACTGTTAAATGAGATTCTCTAGGATCTGATTGGAATATGGCACAGAGACATACACTAAACAGAATATCAGTACGTGTAGCAGTCAAATAGAGAAGAGAGCCTATCATACCACGATAGAGCTTCTGACAAACCTTCTGGCTAATTTCTTCTTTTTTCCAGAATGCAGGTTGGATGCATAGGTGTCTTAGCAAGTTTGCATTCAGCCATATCGAATTTCTTCAGAATGTCTTTTATGTATTTACTTTGATAAACGTAGGTAGCTTCTGAAGCTTGATTGATTTGAATCCCTAGAAAGAACTTTAGTTCTTGCGTTAAGCTCATTTCAAATTCTGCCTGCATTAGCTCAGAGAATTCTTGACATACATAAGGATTAGCTGAACCAAAAATAATGTCACCAACATATATTTGGCATATCATGAGATCATTTCTAATGTTTTTACAGAAGAGTGTAGAGTCAACCTTTCCTCTAATAAAGTCATGTTCCAGAAGGAAGTTACTTAATCTATCATACCAAGCTCTGGGAGCTTGTTTTAAACCGTACAATGATTTCTTAAGTTTAAAAACATGTTCTGGACATTTAGAGTTTTCAAACCCTGGAGGTTGATTGACATAAACTTCTTCTGATATATAACCATTAAGAAATGCACTTTTGACATCCATTTGATATAGTTTGATAGAATGATTTATAGCAAATGAAACAAGTAAATGAATAGATTCTAACCTGGCAACTGGGGCAAAGGTTTCGTTGTAGTCAATGCCTTCTTGTTCACTGTACCCTTGTGCCACCAATCGAGCTTTATTTCTGACAACTTCTCCTTTTTCGTTCAGTTTGTTTCTGAACACCCATCTGGTTCCAATAGTGTGAGTTCCTTTAGGCTTTGGAACAAGATCCCAGATGTCATTCTTTGAGAATTGATCTAGCTCTTCTTTCATAGGTAGAACCTAGTCGTTGTCTTGAAGTGCCTCATCAGAGGAAGTAGGCTCAATCAAAGATACTAGTCCTAGAGGGATTTCTTCAGGTACTTTGAATGTTGACCTAGTTCTGACAGGTTCATCCTTGTTTCCCAGAATCAAATCTTCAGAGATGTTGGGGCGGCTTCTTGATTTCTTCTGGATAGTTGAGGCTTCAATTGCATCTGGACTTTGTTTATTAGATACTTCTGGTGCTTTGGTCTTTTCGTCAGGACCTGCAAGAGTAATCTCCAAATCTGCATGTTTCTCAACTAGCTTTGACTTTCCAGGGTCAAGCTTATCATCAAATCTAACATGAATTGATTCTTCCACAATTTTGATTTCTGTGTTGTATACTCTATAGCCTTTAGAGCGTTCTGAGTATCCTAACATAGTACCTTTTTGTGCTTTAGAATCAAACTTGTTCAGATGTTCTTTAGTATTGAGAATAAAACAAGAGCATCCAAAAGGATGAAAATAAGAGATGTTGGGTTTTCTTCCCTTACACAGTTCATAGGGAGTCTTTTCCAGAATAGGTCTTATAGAGATTCTATTCTGAATATAACACGTTGTATTTACTGCTTCAGCCCAAAAGTGCTTAGCCACATTTGTTTCGTTGATCATGGTTTTGGCCATCTCTTGGAGTGTCCTATTCTTCCTCTCTACAACTCCATTTTGTTGTGGAGTTCTAGGGCAGGAGAAATCATGGGATATTCCATTGGAGTCAAATAGTTCCTCAAAAAATTTATTCTCGAATTCTCCACCATGATCACTTCTGACTCTGATGATTTTAGAGTTAAATTCGTTTTGCACTTTGGAACAGAAGCTAGTGAGTACATAATGAGACTCACTCTTGTGCTTTAGGAATTTTACCCATGTCCAGCGACTAAAATCATCAACAATAACTAGTCCATACTTCTTTCCATTGACTGACGCTATCTTAACAGGTCCAAACAAGTCGATGTGAAGAAGTTCCAGAGGCTTAGAGGTGGAAACAATATTTTTCTTTTTAAAAGATGTTTTGGAAAATTTCCCTTTCTGACATGCCTCACATAGAGCATCTGAAGAATACTTCACCTTGGGTAGACCTTTGACTAACTCGAGTTTATTTAGCTGAGAGAGTTTTCTCATGCTAATGTGGCCCAAGCGTCTATGCCATACCCATTGCTCTTCATGAACAAACATCAGACATTTTACATTTTGTTCTTTTAAGTCTGAAAGATTTATTTTGTAAATATTGTTTCTAGGAACAAACATCTGTCATTTTGCTTCTAGGAATAGCAACGCCAGCGTCAGTCACAGGTGGTGTGTAACCGATTGTGACTATATCCCATAGATCAACATCGTAGCCCAGAAATAAACTTTCAATTCTATCTTTCCAATAATCAAATTTTTCTCCATCAAAGATTGGAGGTTTAGCATTGTAACTATCTCTTTCATTGGTGTTGGCCATAGTGTTTTTCTCACGCTGGATCTCTCTACACTGTTAAGTGTTTGATTTGAAAATCAATATTAGAGTCGAAGCTCTGATACCAATTGAAGGTTGAGAAAAACAAGAAAGGGGGTTTGAATTGTTTTAGAAATAAAAACTTTTTCTGAAATCAGATACACACAGAATAAACAAGAGATGACACAAAATTTTATACTGGTTCGCTTGAAATTCAAAGATACTCCAGTCCACTCGGCCAACGTGAGTTCGCCTTCAGAAAGGACTTAATCCACTAATCTTGAAAGATTACACAACCAAACTTCTAAGAGAATAATCTCTCAGCCCTCTCAAGTATTCAGACTATGCAGAGTCACTTGAGGAAGTAGTTCAACCAAGAGTATAAATTGTAATGTAAAGTGCTTCTAACAAACAAGCAAGAATTACATAATTGTAAGAACAATAGCTTTTCACGTAAGAGCAGCAGCTCGTGAAAGATAAGTATGAAATTGAGAGTTTTCATTTTCTTGTGTGTCTCAGGTCTGTCTTCTTGTCAGGTATTCCTTCCTTTATATAGTCATTGAGAAGGCCCGTTGAAGTGATGACAGGATCTTGGTCATTGAAGAATGTTTAATGTCATTACTCTCTTTGTTTCTTTCTAAAACAATTTTGCACGCCTCATTATTTCCTTCTCAAAATACTTTCTTTCCAAGTTGAGATTTCTTTTCGGTTACGCATTCTGAGTTGGTGAGTCCTCGTCAGAGTCTTGATAGATCAGAGTTTTCCTTCAGAGGATAATTATGTCTAACCACATCATAGCTTCTCAATGCTCTAGACTTCTTTAGATTCAGAGTCTGGATTCAGTATTCTTTTATCGGAGTATCTGACTTCTTAATGTTGCGCTGGTATCTGCGCTGATCAGAATCAGAGCCTTCTAGACACATTCTTTCTGAGTAACATCTGATAATCAAATATTTTATACCTGATGTAATTCTCTATCTGATGTTTGATCAGAGTCCTGCACACTAAGAAAAAATCTGATTAGAGTACCATTTTTGTTTCATCTTTTGTTATCATCAAAATCTTAGAGATATATTGTAGAACCAACTTTGTTCTTACAAATAGTGTGTGTCCCCAAAAGGAATTTGGAAGATCGGTGGGACTCATCATGGATCGGACCATGTCTAACAAGGTTCAATTTCTTCTCTCAGATACACCATTCCATTGGGGTGTGTAAGACCCTAATTTTGACCCTAAGACCCCTCATGGCATCATATCATTGCTCTTTGCATTTTGCCTCAAGGATCATAGCATTTTGGCTCCCTTACCCTTGGGTTGGGACTTGTGTGAGTTGGTTTGAGACCACCAAGCATGCTTGAATTGTATATTATTTCTTTTCTCATTTTGTTTACTAACCAAAAGCACAAAAATATGTCACTAACATCTTTTGTTTTGAAGCTCAAGCAGTCATGTGATCCAAGGCTCCTAGGAGGCCCCTATGCTCAAAGAATGGCCAGATGAAAGTGAAAGCAAGCATGAAAATGGTTCCAAAAGCTCTTAATCATCATATATACCTCCCAAGTATCTCAATTTGTCAATTTGGTCCAGATAAACCAAAGGGCTCGAGGCTTGCTTCCCAAGGAAACCCTAATTCAACTATGCATTGACTGTGCCTTGCTCATGAAGCAACCTCAATCCATGATCAAAAAAATCAAGGGAAGTTCTTTCATTCATCACTTTATGCATATTTGAGCTTATGTGGGTGTCATCAATCTTTAATTCATCAAGATTTGAAGTTTGGACTTGAGAAGTTCATCAGTCAATTCATCTGGCTATTTTGAAATCCATTGAGACCTAACTTTTGATGTGTTTGTCAAATGAAGATGACCCCAAGAGAAAAAATGTTCTTAAGAACAATATGAACAACTTTAATATTCATCAAAATTTTATTTGAAAATTGGAAGGTCATCATGCATTTCAAAACATTATAGGTCATTTTGACTGAAACCCTAAGTTTAGGTCAACTTCCCGTGGACCTAACGCCTTCATTTTTTATGATTTTGAGGTGGGACCAAATTAATTGGAAATTTTAAGATGTCTAATTAAATTGTTATGTTGGACACATTTTCATAATCCTAAAAGAAATACATGTGATAATACAAAACATTATAGGTCACTTTGGACCAAAGTCATTGAAATGTGAAAAAGTACAACTTCAAGTGCCCATATATTTCTCATAAAAAATCCAAATGATGCAAAATTTAAGTCCAAATTGATTGTCTTGAAGAGGTCTACAACTTTGGTGTTGAAGGTTTTGTCATTTGAGGCTTGCAGCATTGAGACAAAAGGGCTTGAAGTTGGTCCATTTGTCAAAATTTCCATATACATGTTTTGTACATTGAACTTCATGGCCAGTTTTCAATATTTTCCCAGCTCCAAATGGATTTTTGTTCAACATAACATTTGTTCCTTATGTCAAGAGCTTCCCAACCATTACCCACATGCCTATGTTTCAATTTTGCAAATGGCATTTTCGAAGAGGTGAAGTTTTTGTTTCAATTATGCATAACATGTAAAATCTTCTTGCACACTCCATTGCATGGTTATCTGCACATCCAAACTTGATTCATGTGACTTCAGCATGCAAAACCAGTTGCTTTTGGGCCTCCCATGCGCCTGTACAGGCCCATGCATGGAGGACCAAACTTCACATGCACACGAATTCTTCATGGCATTGCATCACCCTTGGCTATAAATAGAATGCCTTGCACACTTCAAACTTCAACCTAAAGGTGCCTGAAATTCTGCACAAGTGAAATCCCAACCCTCCATTAAAGGAATTTTGATTTTTCTCTCAATTTTTCAAGCTCAAATTTCAACTTCATTGGTTGATCTCTGACTAATAATTCCTTAGCCTTGCTTCCTTGTTACTTCAAGAACAAGCTACACTGAAGAATTGGAGCAGATCGTGCCATTGAAAGCTGCACTTCAAAGGTTTATATTCAAAACTGTTTTGATTCAAATCTCTCTTAATATTGAGCATTTCTTGTATTGGTGGGTACCTCTGAAGTCCTCATGTGAGAGGTAATTGGATTGTGCTTTTAATTTTTTGAATTGAGCAAGTACAGATGGAACACCTCTTTTTTATATCTCAGATTTCTCTCTCTATAGGGATCTTGAGTAGAAATTAAGGGTACATGAGTGATGTACGTCACCCCAGCTTTCTAATGATGTATAGATTGCGCATTTTGGTTGAGGTTGTAAAACCTGCAACTCTGGCCGGAACAGTGAGGTTCACCGGAGAAGACGGTGGTTTCTACCACCGTCCCCACGTGGATGAGTTCCTGGCCCTTGGATCCATGGCTTCAGATCTAATCTTGGCTCTTGGTTTGATTGACTTCATTTAATACAATATGCTTCGTTGTTGACTCAAGTGTCCCATGCGTGCGCGTCTCCCAGCAACCAGATGCGCCACGTCAATTAATGAACCAAGATCCAAGCGCTGTGGATTTTTGCTATTTCTAATTTTTGTTTTAATTTTCTTTTATTCCAATTATTTTTAAAAATTCATAACTTCTTTATTTGGAATCACAAAAATATGGGACCAATTGCAAAAAATTTCTCTTGAATTCTAGTTTCTAAAAATGATTTTTAATTATTTTTGTGATTCCATTTAATATTTTTTGTGAATTATTTCTTTTCTGGTTATTTTTAATTCATTTAAAATACTTTTCAATATTCAAAAATGCCAAAAATATTTTCTTAACATCTTTGAATGATGATGAATCTATGAAAAATATTCTCATCAATTTCTTAATTGATTTGAGATTTATTTGAGATTTTAGTTCAATTATGTTATTTTTCTTCATTTTTAATTGTTTAAAATTAGTTTTTGTTTTCAAAAAATGATGAAATTTTTTGTCAAACCTTGTTTGACCATGTTAGACTTATGATGATCCAATTGGACTTTTCTAAGTTGATTTGAATGGGATTTGAAGTTTGACCTTTATTTGTTCATTTTAATTCAAGTATTATTTTAATTCCAAAAAATACCAAAAATATTTTTATTGTTTCTTGACTTCTAAGCTTCATCTCACTTTTGTTTACCATTGATTGATGTTGATTCCATTCATATTTGGTCAATGTGTTTTGGTTATGTTATTTGAATTTCAATTATGTACATTCCATTTCCATCTTCTTCTTCTTCTTTTTCTTTTTGACCAATGAGTTAATGATTGGTGGTTAGCCTTGACATATGAGAGGCTTAACCTTCTTTGATCCAAATCAAATTCATCTTGATCAAAGATCAAGTGAATTACTTTGCATTAGAGATAGGTTGTTTCTTGGTCAAGCAAAAAACCTAAATCCATACAAGGTCATTCTTCTTTTCTTTTGGCATGGCAAGTTGTAGGAGGTTGGCTTACTAGTCATGATCTCTAACTTGTGTTTGTTTGCCTATAGTTTTATTGACCGGCCTCAGATAGGTGTGACTACTACATTAGTCCACTTACGATTGCTTAACATAACGCTAAATTTCCTTAAGGCACACTAACACTAACTACTAATCACTAACTTTTAATTTAAGCATTTAATTCTTGCAATTTACTTTAATGCAATTTAACTTTTTGCTCATTAATTCATTTTTCTTTGCCCTTTGCTCACTTTAGCTCATGTTTATTTTTATGCTATTTGCGTTTTGCTCACTTGAGCACATTATTGTGTATATACTATTGCCTTGTGCTTGTTTTGTTTTGTTTGTGTGAACCCAATGCAAAATGGAGAAATGACTTAGATTTAGGACCTTACCTATGCTAATGGAGTTTCAAGAGCAACTAGGCCTCATGCCTTTAGAATGCTAAACATGTTGAAGAGAAACTAGGCCTCATGCCTTTAGAATGCTTAATCTTGAAGATAACATTGAAAGGACCCCTAATTCTAAACTCACTCTTGTCCATTCTTTCATTGCATTGTGGAACTTTTTGATTTGTGTGTTTTTGTATGCTAGGGATCCCAAACTTGAGCCAATTAGAAGAACCATTGTCATGGACATCCAAGATAAGAGATACAAAAGCCAATTGGAAGATTCCTAGGAGCTTGATTGATATTTGCTTGATTGCTTGAGTTAATTGCTTATTGCTTGTTAAGTCCAAAGGAAAGGAGCAACTTAGATCATCTTTATGATCTCAAGAAGGGAACTCCAAGTGGTTTTATTTCTCTTCCCTCATCTTTGCATGTTTAGGACCTAGCCCTTCTCTTCTTCTCTCCACTCTAACCCAAGCCAAACTTTCTGTGCAAACATTCACATTGTTTTCAAAAATTAGAAACCTAGGCATTATGTCTTTGATTTTTCAAACTCTTCTTCATAATACTTATTTTAAATTGAATCTTAAGTCAAATTTGACCTTATTTTGTGAATACTTTTCATTTGTAAATACAACTCACTCAATTGTTTTTATGGTTCCAATGACCATTTGTGTTAAAGCTTTTCATAAAAATTAGCTATTAGGTTTGAGTTATCATAGAGGTTGATATAATACTCACCTGTATCCTTAGTGATTGGACTACAAGTCTTCCATGCTTATTATAGGGTTAACCCCTCACTAGCATGTTGAAGCTCTCCTCACATGGTAGATTTGTGGTTTTAGGTTGAGTTTTCTTCCTTTGATAACAAAAGACCTTAAGGCTTTTGACCAATCAATTCACCAACTTCTTTTGACATTTTTACCCCGAACTACGAGGTTTTGATCCTACCTTTTTAAGATGGTAGATAGGCAATGGGTTTATCCATTCAAACACAAAAATTGTAAATAACTTGTATATTCTTTTCTCATCTCCCCAATCATGTTTGCACAAATATTTTCTCAAATACCAACCTACCTTACAACATTTGTAAAAAGGGATCCCTTAGAGTACTAAGGATGTTTTGGGTGCTTAAAACCTTCCCATTGCATAACCAACCCCCTTACCCAGATCTCTGACATTTTTATTAGTTTTTGATTTGATAAAACTTCTCGGTTTTTGTTCGCTTTCTAACCTTTCCTTTGGATAAATAGAAGTGCGGTGGCGACTCGAATTGTATGATTTACTTTTGATTTAGTCAATAAATCTAAAGGTAACGAATACCCGGCTACAGAAAAGTGGCGACTCTGCTGGGGAATATTTGCCTAGTGGGTTTTGCCTACTTTTTACCTTTGTTGTATTGTATGTGACATATTTTTGTGCAAATTTGGGATGACTGTATTGTTTGTAATGTATGAATTGCTTAATATATGAATTGCTTGTGTGCTTGGTGGTCTCTTGTGAGATGAGTTCTATACCCGAACTCGAGTACACTTATGATAGGAGAATGGCATAGTCTTGTTGACTTGTGTGGAGTTATTCCTTAGCAAGTTGACTTGCAAGCCCATTCACTTGGTGGAGGTTATGTTGGGATCAATAATGTCACACGAGTAGTCGTGGTTAGGCATTACTCTTTCCAATATATGCCTTAGAAGCCAAGGACCTTAGATTACCTAACCCATCTTGGCCTATTTTAGGACGTAGTGCGAAGGTCGTTCAAGTGTAAGATTTGATACGATTGTTACGTGATACTACACTCATAAGAGTCCCTCTTGAGAATATTTTTGGAATACGAGTAGTCGTTTATCCGATAATATCCAAAAGATGGGATGATGACTATGGGAACCTCTTGTAGAACATGATTGTCAGGTTTAACCATAGTACACTCCCTTTGGGTGGTTCTTAACTGAGACTTCATGCTCGTGACTTGTAACAAACCCTTGATTCGCGGTTGATCCGTTCTCGTATATCCTTAATATCAATGGAACTTGGATGTTGATAAGGTGTAAATCATAATCCACCAAAATGGATGATTGATATTAAGGATGACTTGATCCATCCCGTGACCTTTGTGTGGTGTGATTTGCTTGATCCTCGAGTGTGATTGTTGCATCCATGCATTCATGCATTCATACACATCCATATCATCAACAATGAGAAAATTTTCAAGGAACTTAAGAGGTATATTTGCAAATTTTCAGACATGGATAAGCAAAGAAGGAATACGAAGAAGTACAGTTTCAAACTGTAGGAGAATAGCCATCCAAGGCGCAGCGGAATTTAAAAATTTCTCCATTTAGTGATCCTTACGAATGGGCATGATCAGTGATAGAATCGTTACCTCTTGTGGCGATTCAAACCTTTGGTGCAGATCTCTGATAATGATCAAAACCTTTGATACAGATCCACGGGGCGATCACGAATGTTGAACAATGACAACGTCTCTACTCAGTCCACATGAACGGATTCCTTCAATCGCAGTGCTAGCTGTTATGAATGAAGGCTTTGAGTGAGAGAAAGAGGGAAACAAAATTCCAAGTCTCTACTTGAATTTCTGTCTGAGTGGATTGGAGTGACAATGCTTCTACCCAAGGGGTTCTATTTATAGAACCACTTGTGTGGGCTTCAAGCTAAAAAGCCCACTTAAGTGTATTTTGGCCCATATCTTATAATATGCCCAAAATCACTTAAGTATTTGGTACCTTACCATATTTCGTCTCCCACTTAAGTGCACCGTACCTTACGGTGTTCCTTAGTTACTCTATCTCTTATCAATCCGTCCTTTGTGTGTGACCCTATAGGTTTTCGCGACGTTGGCAATTATAATCACGCATATCACATAATAAATAGTGAGCGGTATCTAGCAACACATCACTGCTACCCAAGTCACGAAAATGTCATGTGATCTGACAAAACCTCCTGTGATAATAATTATGTGTATAATTACCCCTTTGCCCTTATGTCTATATTGAACACAAGGTATAGACCGTGTCACCCTTGTCCAGTTCAATATTGGGCCCATAGACATTTATCCTGTTACGCAGGATTGGCAAATTCCATCTAGGACACTCATGTCCCTCAGCATGCTTCGTGGAGTACTCATCAACTGTCTTTATGGTCATCTAGTTACGGATAACGTTGGATCAGTAATAAGGCACTCAACTCTACATCAAGGATCCATAGTGGTTTCAGGTCGAAGAGTGGTATACACTATTATCACCATGAGAATAACTTATGACACTTTGCATAACTTTCTATATAGTATTCTCATAGCGGGTCAATCCGGTATAAATATTACTCCTGATATTCATACCTATGTTTAAGACTTGATAACTCTTTATCCATGATCCATGAGATGTGATCATCAGTCTACAAACATAATAGTCTTAATGCTTTAATGTTATCCCACTTCACATTAAAGCTCGACTACGGATACTTTAAGAATAGTGTCCTTATGTTTAATGTGTTCTCATGATTAAGTCACACTTAATACATTAAACGGACTATCTATTCTAGGGACTTTATTAATCAACCATAATAAAGAAAATGCCTTTTATTATTAATAAATAATTCGATACAAGTACCAAAAGTATTGGCCTCTAGGGCTTACACCAACAATCTCCCACTAGCACTAGAGCCAATCAGACATACCCCGTATGCCCATTGATCTAGTATGGCCATCATGCTTCTGCTGCGCAAGAGGCTTTGTCAGTGGGTCAGCTATGTTGTCAAGTGTAGGTACTTTACATATTTTCGCACAACGCCTAAGTATGTGTTTGGATCGTTGGTGAGATCTAGGCTCCTTAGCTTGTGCGATAACACCATTGTTATCATAATAGAGACCAATGGGATCCACAATGCTAGGGACTATGCCAAGTTTATTGATCCAAACAACTTCCTTTGCTGCACTTAAGGCAGCAATATACTCGGCCTCAGTTGTAGAATCAGCAACTGCATCTTGCGTTGAACTTTTCAAGCTCACAGTGCCACCATTTTAAGCAAAACACATAACCAGACTGGAATCATTCATATTAAAGCGTCTCAGCACTTTGTCTATGTATGTACTCTGACTTAGGCTAAGCAGTTTTGTGATCTATCTCTATAGATTCTGATTCCTAATATATAGGCTGCTTCACCTAGGTCCTTCATAGAAGAGCATTTCCCCAACCAAGACTTTACTTGTTGCAGGGTAGGGATATCGATTCCAATGAGTAATATGTCATCTACATATAATACCAGGAATACGATCATGCTCCCACTAACCTTCTTGTAGACACAAGTCTCATCTTCGTTCTTGATGAATCCATACAGTTTTACTGTTTCATCAAAACGAAGATTCCATGAGTAGGTCACAGGCTCATCTTGATCCATGAGTAATACATCACCTTGATCAGATATCCATATATCTCAGGTAGGTGACGTATCCTGCCTGACCTACGCTGGTCTTGTTCCTTTTTGAGCAGGTTGCTCTTACACAACTACTTGTGTTTCCTGCTCTAATTCCTCCATAGGTGTATCGATACTTTGTGATTCTTGAATTTCTTCAAGTTCTACTTTCCTCCCACTGATTCCTTTGGAAATAAAATCCCTTTCTAGGAAAACTCAAGTTCGAGCGACAAACATTTTGCCCTCAGAAGGATTGTAGAAATAATATCCTCTTGTTTCTTTAGGATACCCCACAAATAAGCATTTGTCAGATTTGGGCTCAAGCTTAGTTGAAATTTGTCGTTTCACATAAACTTCGCAACCCCAAATCTTCATGTAAGACATATGTGGTCTCTTACCACTCCATATCTCATATGGTATCTTTTCAACCTTTTGGATGGAACACGGTTAAGTGTGTAAGCTGATGTCAATGGTGTATGTCCTCAAAAGGAGTTTGGAAGATTGGTGTGACTCATCATGGATCGAACCATGTCCAACAGGGTTCGATTTCTTCTCTCAGATACACCCTTCCATTGGGATGTTCCAGGAGGAGTAAGTTGGGATAGGATCCCACACTCTTTCAGATGGTCATCAAACTCTAGGATTAAATACTCATCACTTCGATCTGATCGAAGAGTTTTAATATTCTTACCTAGTTGGTTTTTAACTCGTTAGGTTTCACCCTTTTGTATTAATGTTATTAATAGGCATTTCAAGATCAAGGACATATAGTCCATTGTTCATTTGTGCAGTAGCATAGAATATATCATTCAAATAAATTGAGCAACAATTGTTCTTTATTATAAATGAAAAACCAAACTTGTCCAAACAAGTAATGGAAATAATATTCCTGCTAATTGTAGGTACATAATAACAGTTCTCTAACTGAATTATTAAACCACTAGGTAAAGTTAATACAAAAGTTCCTACGGATAAAGCAGCAACCTTTGCTCCATAGCCAACTCGTAGGTCGACTTCACCTTTTGCCAAATCTCTACTCCTTTTTAGTTCCTGCACATGTGTACAAATGTGAGAACCGCATCCAGTATCTAATACCCATGATGCAGAAGTAGATAAATTAATAACAAAAATACCTGAAGTTGAAGTCTCTACTCCATTCTTCTTATCTTCCAAGTACTTTGGGCAGTTCCTCTTCCAGTGTCCGGTCTTACCGCAATGGAAGTAGGTGCCTTCTTTTGCTATGCCTCCACTAGGCTTCAAAGCAGCAGTGGATATGGGATTGGCAACTTCCTTGCCCTTCCCCTTATCACTCTGCTTAGTGGGCCTTTTGTTCTGTCTCTTTCCATTTCCGATCATCAGAATGGACTTCCCTTTTGACTTCAGATTCTGCTCGACAGTTCTTAACACGGCGACAGTTCAGGAAGAGATTTGTCTATATCAATCATATTGAAATTTAGGACAAATTGACTGAAACTATCTGGCAACGATTGCAAGATCAAATCAATTGCAAGTTCCTTTTCGAGGGGAAAACCCAATCTCTCAAGGTTTTCCACATACCCAATCATCTTGAGTACATGGGGACCTACAGGGGCTCCCTCAGCTAACTTGCTTTGAAAAAGGGCTTTTGAAACTTCAAACCTCTCATGCCTTGCTTGCTCTTGATAGAGCAACTTCAGGTGTTCGATCATATCGAACGCTGACATGTTCTCATGTTGCTTTTGCAATTCTGAGTTCATGGTAGCCAGCATGAGACAAGAAGTTTCATTGGCATCATCGACATGCTTCTTATAAGCATCTCTTTCTGCCTTAGGTGCAGAACTAGGAGGTTCCTCTTCAGGAACAGGTGTCTCCAAGACATACAACTTTTTATCATGTTTGAGGACAATCCTCAGGTTTCGGTGCCAATCCAGAAAATTTGTCCCAGACAATTTTTCCTTATCAAGGATTGATTGCAGGATATTGTTAGAGGTGTTTGCTGTCATGGTAATCTACATAAGGATTAATGAAAATATAAGTATCAGTGACATATTCAATTAGGCCTTTAATTAAATATGCTCCCACTATTTTACTCAAAACAAATGACCCTCATCATTTGATTCGGAAAATCCCGTTGGAAGATTTTCTAGTGGGTCGAGATCCATATTTCACTTTGTTCTAAGTCCGCGTAGGCGGATTACACAAAACTAGGTTATTTTAGGTAGGAACTCCTTCCAATTGTATCTCATACAACTCTCGAAAATTTCAGTTGGGTGAATAACTCCTTATTCCAATCCATCATATGGATTATTCCCAACTCTTGCTTCTAAACTATATATAATCTTATTATAATTTGTTTAGTTAAGTTTGACCCATTGTTTTAACAGTTGGATATTACAATTATCCCATCGCACCTTACTAATATATAGATCATGCACCTCGCGTAGGCGAAACCTACATTATCCATTACTAGTCTTGATGAGTGTTAAAACTTGGAAAGCATAAACTTAATATTTAATTTGAGGGAATTGCAATTTTTCTGATCTCACCGGCTTGTTTATCATATAAACCGTCTCTCACATGCATCAACATACATTCACATGCATCAACATACATACAAACAAAATGAAACAGTTATGGCCCCTAGCGCAATTGTTCTCCCAAGCCAATGAGAGAACCTAAGCTAACCTACAACGATCTAAGCTTCTCCAAGCAAGATCTTCAAGGTTGTCCTCCTTTGGCACTGACTTCTTTGCTTTCTTCATATCATTACATTACATAAAAGAAACTCGTTTTACATACGAGGGAGTGAGATGAGAAAAGAAGTTACATTTGGGAGATTAAGAGAGAGGCACGACACGCAGGTCATATTTTAAAACCCAAAACAAAACAAAGGAAAACTAAGGCCATAACCGATCACCACAAGACAATAATAAACACTTTATTATTATTATTATTATTAATTCCTTTAATTAATAAAATCAAATTAAATTTCGACGACCGATCATCACATTTTAATGAACAATTCATTTAAAATCGATGTCGCTTTTCGTATCAACACTTGACACTTTTAAAGCACTGAGTTAGCCGAATGGGTGAATTTTTTTTTGCGTTAACCGGTTAACCATATGCGTTAACCGGTTAACACTGTTTGAAATTAAAAACAAAAATGTTTTCTGCCTTGAGTTAACCGGTTAACCAAATGCGTTAACCGGTTAACACTGTTTTAAAATGTCTTGGAAAACTGTTTTCCGCCTTGCGTTAACCGGTTAACCAAATGCGTTAACCGGTTAACACTGTTTGAAAACTAAAAAAATTTAATTTTGCATTGCGTTAACCGGTTAACCATACGCGTTAACCGGTTAACACTGTCCCAAAAGGTGTTTAGGAAGCACAACTCTTGTGCGTTCAAACCCCAATCGCATAACTCTCTGACAACACAACCCTTGTGTCGTCACTAACCCTGATGCACCAATTTCAGACCGTCAAACACATCTCGATTGTTAATTCAGTATGATTGATCAACACGTCATTGCTTCACCATACTAATGTCGGATCAAGAAGCAAATGACCATTGATCGCTCAAAGGAAAACAATCATCGAGGGTTTGAATGAACGAAACGAGAACACTATATCATATATAATGTATTTTGCATTAGGATTACATATATCACATATATGTAACTTGATCGATCTCAATTTAACCTTTGATTCATTTTGTCTTTAATCATATTATTAAAGAACAAAAACAGTTATCAGATTCATGGTTTCGTAAGTGGCTCTGATACCACTGTAGGAGAATAGCCATCCAAGGCGCAGCAGAATTTAAAAATTTCTCCATTTAGTGATCCTTACGAATGGGCATGATCAGTGATAGAATCGTTACCTCTTGTGGCGATTCAAACCTTTGGTGCAGATCTCTGATAATGATCAAAACCTTTGATACAGATCCACGGGGCGATCACGAACGTTGAACAATGACAACGTCTCTACTTAGTCCACATGAACGGATTCCTTCAATCGCAGTGCTAGCTGTTATGAATGAAGGCTTTGAGTGAGAGAAAGAGGGAAACAAAATTCCAAGTCTCTACTTGAATTTCTGTCTGAGTGGATTGGAGTGACAATGCTTCTACCCAAGGGGTTCTATTTATAGAACCACTTGTGTGGGCTTCAAGCTAAAAAGCCCACTTAAGTGTATTTTGGCCCATATCTTATAATATGCCCAAAATCACTTAAGTATTTGGTACCTTACCATATTTCGTCTCCCACTTAAGTGCACCGTACCTTACGGTGTTCCTTAGTTACTCTATCTCTTATCAATCCGTCCTTTGTGTGTGACCCTATAGGTTTTCGCGACGTTGGCAATTATAATCACGCATATCACATAATAAATAGTGAGCGGTATCTAGCAACACATCACTGCTACCCAAGTCACGAAAATGTCATGTGATCTGACAAAACCTCCTGTGATAATAATTATGTGTATAATTACCCCTTTGCCCTTATGTCTATATTGAACACAAGGTATAGACCGTGTCACCCTTGTCCAGTTCAATATTGGGCCCATAGACATTTATCCTGTTACGCAGGATTGGCAAATTCCATCTAGGACACTCATGTCCCTCAGCATGCTTCGTGGAGTACTCATCAACTGTCTTTATGGTCATCTAGTTACGGATAACGTTGGATCAGTAATAAGGCACTCAACTCTACATCAAGGATCCATAGTGGTTTCAGGTCGAAGAGTGGTATACACTATTATCACCATGAGAATAACTTATGACACTTTGCATAACTTTCTATATAGTATTCTCATAGCGGGTCAATCCGGTATAAATATTACTCCTAATATTCATACCTATGTTTAAGACTTGATAACTCTTTATCCATGATCCATGAGATGTGATCATCAGTCTACAAACATAATAGTCTTAATGCTTTAATGTTATCCCACTTCACATTAAAGCTCGACTACGGATACTTTAAGAATAGTGTCCTTATGTTTAATGTGTTCTCATGATTAAGTCACACTTAATACATTAAACGGACTATCTATTCTAGGGACTTTATTAATCAACCATAATAAAGAAAATGCCTTTTATTATTAATAAATAATTCGATACAAGTACCAAAAGTATTGGCCTCTAGGGCTTACACCAACACAAACAACCCGACTTGAAAGAGTTAAGGAGTTTGACATCCTATGTATTAGATCCCTTGGAGTTCAAAGCTCGTCATGGGAAGCTTCTGTCTATTCTTGCTACTCAGGTGGATGAAGGTCTGATGAGTGTGTTGGTACCGTTGCTTCACTTTTCTGAATTTCCAGCTTTTGCCTACGCTTGAGGAGTATGCCTATCTTGTGGGTATACCTATCCTAGATCAGTTTTCGTTCAGTGGCTTGGAGAGAGTTCCTTCTTCCCAAGAGATTGTTGATCTGCTGCATATAGATAAATCTATTGTTGACTTACTCATTGCTCAAGCTACTATGTTTGGGAAGGCCATGAGTGAGGATGCCTTTGAGGCCATTTTTGTACTTCTCATCCATGGGCTAGTGTTATTCCCCAACATCGACAATTTTGTGGATGTGAACGCTATTAGGATTTTCTCTACTCTTAATCCCGTTCCTACTCTGTTGGGTGACATTTATGTCTCTTTGCATATGAGGAATGCAAAGGGTGGTGGTACCATTGTGTGATGTTTGCCTCTGTTGTACAAGTGGTTTATTTCACACTTGCCATAGACGCCCGCCTTCAAGGAAAACGAAGGATGTCTACGGTGGTCTACGAGACTTATGTCTCTCACTAATGATGATATCTTTTGGTATAACCGTGTATATGTTGGTGTGCATATTATTGACTCTTGTGGTGAATTTTGCAATGTGCCTCTTCTTCGTACATGTGGTGGAATTAACTACAACCCTATTTTGGCACGTCGCCAGCTTGGGTTCCCCTTAAAGGATAAACCTAATAACATTTTGTTAGACGGTGTGTTCTTTCAAGAGGGTAAAGATCCCAAAAACTTGAAGGGCATGATTGTCCGCGCTTGGCGCAAGATTCATAGGAAGGGAAGGAAAGAGCTTGGTCCGAAAAATTGTATTTCTTTGGAACCCTATACCTTGTGGGTTAGGAGGAGAGCTTCTGAGTACCGCATGCCCTATGACTACCCAAGACCTACACCTATGGTTATGGTTGGGCCTTCAACCCTCCCTGACCAAGGAGTAGAGGAGTTGAGAGATGAAGACCGTTCGCGTGCTTGGGTCCGTGAGCGAAAGGAGCTACTTCAGCAGCTTAGAGATAAGGATGCTTTGATAGAGTTTCTGGAGCATCAGGTTATCGATGAGCCTGATGATGTGGTTACTTCTCTTCTTCCTCAGTCTTCTAGGTTTTGGAAGAGGAAGTATAATCGACTCGCCAAGGAGAAGGTATATATGGAGGCAGCTTATGAGAGAGAGGTGAAGAGGCTTCATGCAACTTATCTTCCGATCTCGAGAGCTTTGGACGATTGTTTCTAGGGTTCCATAGGATGTTCATTTTCCTTCTCTCTTGTATTGTATTTGGTTACCAAGACTGTACTTCTTTGGTCTAAAAATTTTCCAGATATTATTGATATGAATATTCCATATATGTCTAAGATGATTAATATTTTCCAGATATTTGCAAATATATCTCTAAAGTTCCTCAGATTAAAAATAAAATCATATGCACAAGCATTGCATGCATCATGTGCATAAACAGGTTTTGTTCCAGGCTTCTTGATCAGTGGTCTAACTCTGTGTTCTTCGTTTATTTTGAAGACAAGCTGACGCACCGGTACTATACCAGAGCCAACTCATCAAAGCTAATGGATCACCTCGAGCAAGAAAACAGAGAACTCAAGGAGGAAGTGGCAAGATTGACTGCCCTGATGGAGTCATTCTTGGCTGCCCAAAGCCAGTCTTCTCCAACGCCTTCAAATCCTCCCCAGAGGACGGTCATTTCAGAGGTTGCTTCCTCTACCGTGCCTGCTTCCAGTGCTCACTTTGCTCCGTCTGCTATGCCAGCCGGGTTTCCCTGGGGGATGCCCGCTAATTTTGTTCTAGAGGGTCTCGCCCCTACATTTGCTTCTCTGCCGGCATCTAGCCCGGTCCTCGCTGTGCCACCTCCAGTCGTGCATACTTTGCCGAGAGTTGATGACACTATTTACCACTCTGAGTCGTCTGAGGGCCCAGGCGTGTATGAGAAAATGGATGCTATGAATGATCAATTCCTTGAGCTACGCAAGGAACTTAAAACTCTTAGAGGGAAGGACCTCTTCGGCAAATCTGCTGCTGAATTGTGCCTCGTGCCTAATGTCAAGATTCCTATCAAATTCAAAGTACCTGACTTTGAAAAGTATAAAGGAAACACTTGCCCGCTCAGCCATCTTGTGATGTACGCACGCAAGATGTCGACTCAGACTGACAACGATCAACTCCTCCTCCATTATTTCCAGGACAGTCTGTCTGGTGCCGCATTGAGATGGTATATGGGCCTGGATAGTGTGAATATTCGCTCCTTCGACGACCTTGGTGAAGCCTTCGTCAAGTAGTACAAGTACAATGTTGATATGGCTCCCGATAGGGACCAACTGAGGGCTATGTCCCAGAAGGAGAAAGAAACATTTAAGGAGTACGCCCAGAGGTGGCATGAATTGGCTGCACAGATTGTGCCCCCGCTCGAAGAGAAGGAAATGACGAAGATCTTTCTCAAGACTTTAAGCTCTTTCTACTACGAGCGAATAATCGCTAGTGCTCCCTCTGACTTCACCGATATGGTGAACATGGGGATGCGACTAGAAGAAGGAGTCAGGGAAGGGCGCCTGACCAGAGAAGAAGGCTCTTCTGCCAAATGTTATGGGGCGTTTTCCAAGAAGAAAGATGGAGAGGCACATGATGTGTCCTCCCATGTTAAACAAAGAAGACCCTCTGTGAAGAGGAAGACTGTGCGTCCCACCAGTAACCAGCTCCAGGTGGCTCATATAGCACCTGCATTCAGAGAAAATCAACATTATCAGCATCAGAACCAGCAACAGCAACATCCACAATATCAACAGCAACAACATCGTCCGCAACAGCAGGCCTACCAGCCTCGAAACAACAATCAAACCAGCACTAGCTATGATAGGAAGAGGGTCACTTTTGATCCTATTCCAATGACTTATGCTGAGCTATATCCTTCACTGATTGAAAGGAAGCTGATTACTCCACGTGACCCACCTGCTATACCAACCAACCCTCAGTGGTGGTATAGGCCCGAGCTTCACTGTGTTTATCATTCTGGTGCTCCCGGACATGATGTGGAGAATTGTTACCCTCTCAAGACCAAGGTTCAAGACCTTGTTATAAGCGGTATTTTGTTTTTCGAGGACGTAGGTCCTAATGTGAAGAAGAACCCATTGCCCGAGCATGAGAAATCTGCTGATAACATGGTTCAGGGTTGCCCTGGCAAGTACAAGGTTAGATATGTCAGCCATATCAGACAATCATTGGTCGAGATGCATAGACTGTTATGTGGATACAGTTATTATGAGCATGACCACGATAGCTATCGTGTATGCACTGTTAATGAGAGGGAGTGTCGTCAAGTCAGAAAAGATATCCAAGAAATGTTGGATCAGGGTGTGATCGAGATACTTCAGAATCGTAATGAGGACGAAGTTAATGTTATATCCCCTGTCTTTAGAATACCTGAGCCTGTTGTTATCAGATATGATGGCAGCAAGCAGAAGGCCTCTCCTACTCTCATTATTAAGCCAGCTGGCCCTATTCCTTATTCTTCTGACAAGGTTGTTCCCTATCGATATAATGCAGTTGCATTAGAAGATGGGAAGGAGGTGCCTCTGCCATCCACTTCTGTGACCATTATCTCTGATGTCAGTGGTTTGACCCGCAGTGGTCGTGTTTTTTCGGCGCTGCTGAAACCCCAGGTTGACACCAGAAGAACTGAGGCTGTTGATAGTGCTACCCGTCCTGTGGGAAATTCTTCTTCTTCTCCGAATCTGGCACTTGCTGTTGATAGACCTTCCATGACTGCTAGAGCTCCTGTCCCTGCTGGCCAAAATGGCATGTTGAAAGAAGACTGTGATGAGATGTTAAGGCTCATCAAGAGGAGCGAATATAACGTTGTAGATCAACTGCTACAAACGCCTTCAAAGATATTTGTGTTGTCTTTGTTGATGAACTCCGAGCCACACCGTGAAGCTTTGCAAAGGGTGTTAGACGTGGCATACGTGGATCACGATGTCACCATAGAACAGTTTGATAGCATTGTTGCAAACATTACTGCTTGTAACAACTTGAGCTTTTGTGATGTTGATCTTCCCGAGGAGGGAAAAGACCACAATTTGGCACTTCATATTTCAATGAACTGTAAGGATGATGTCCTGTCTAATGTGCTGGTAGACACAGTGTAGCACCTCAAATTTGCACCTATCATTGTACATACATTTTCATATTAAGTCATAGCATATCATGATCCATGGCATAGCATTGCATTGTCCCCAGTTGCCTCAAGAGCAAGCAAGTCAAGAATTAGGTCAAACTGATCAGGAGATCAGTCAACCAATCAAGCAAGGGTGTTTCTCAAGGAGCCAAGGCCCTAGGGTTTGTCCAACAAGTTCACATGACTTGGAGGCCCATTTGAAGTGTTTAAGTCAAGGGTTGGATGTTCAGAAGTCATCAATTCATGCACAGTCAGTCAGAAACCCTAGAAAGTCAAAGTTGGTCAACTGTGGTTGATTTTGTGGTTTTGATGGATGGATTTGGTTTGAGAGGGCTTATTCATGTCCCAATAGGCCTCATGTACCATGGCAATCAACATCATTGAAGAATTTGAAGCCAATCAGAAAATTTCCCAAAATAGAAAGTGGACCTGTAATTTCAACTGCCAAAAATGGAAACTTCTTGATCCCAAACTTACATCATGATACAAGCTTCAAATGAATTTTTGCCCAACATGAAAGTTGAAGATCTTGTTCTCCCATTTTCAAAAAGTCCAAGAACTCTCAAATCCCATGAATGGTTTGCAAGATATGATCAATTCATTTTCACATTTTTTTGAATTTCAACAAGCCATATCTCATGAACCAAAAGGCCAAATTTGGTGGGGTTTTTTCCTACAAACCACATTTCATCTCCTCTTTCCAAAAATATAAATATCATGTACCAAAACCTTGCCAATCAAAATGGCATTTTTTGACTTGTTCCATTTAAAATTCAAGTGGACCAAAGTTTGACTTTTTGAATTAGTGACTTTTACTCACTTTGGCCAATTGGGATTCATTTAAGTTGATATTTGAAACATGTTCCAAGCCCAAATTCGGACAGAACCTACACCCTCCTTTCCATTTGGTAAAAGCTTAGCAAATGTCCAATTTGGTTCTTTTGGGATAATGATGATTAGCATTTTGATTAGCAGACTTAAAACAGAAGATAAATAGTTCATTTTCTGCAGAAATGAACCCTAGCAGCAGCCATAACAAAACCAGAAAACTCTCACTCTCTCATTTTTCCAATTGGCACGATTTGCATTTTCTGTCAAAAACTTCAAAGGACCACGAGCTACTTTGCTATCCCCTCAACATATCATTGCTTGTGAGCCATTTCCAAGTTTCATTTTCCTGCTGTAACAACATCTCATGTTCTGTTTTCACCAAGCTCCAACAATGGCAAAACTCGATCTGAGTATTTCCAAGGGTTATTGAGCTACAAACCACTCTCCATTCATCATTTCAAGCTTGGACCTGCGGCTGTTTCAGCACAACAACATCAATCCATCACTGTTTTCATTTTTCTTCAAAAACAAGTAAGATTTCGACCTTAACCGTTTACTATGCCATGCTATGTTTTAGATAGCTCGTGTTATGCTGATTTTAATGAGCTTTGGATTGCACGAAATGGTCAAGTATTCCTTGAGATATGCTGTTTTAAAGTTTATGGATGCATGAGGTCTTTGCTCGATTCTTGGATGTTGGTGTGTTTTAATGATTATGCTTGCTGGATATATGATGCTTGTTGTTTGTAGATTCGATTGCCATGCTTAAATTCTTGTTCTGGGCATTTTGATTTTCATGGTTCATTGTTGATGATGAAGCTATGCTGCTAAAACCCTAAGTGCATAAACCCTAGTTTCTTTCCCAGATTTCTTGTTGGCTGCTGTTGTTGCTTGTGATTGCATGAACCATTTCATTGCCACGCTGTTTGCTTATTTCTATTTGAGATTCGTTTTTTCCATGAGCATGAACATGAAGAATAGCATTGCTGTTAGAAACCCTAGCCATTTTTTCCAGAAAATCTGTTTTCACGCTCATGTTACTGTTCTATTGGAATTGGACCAATCAGAATATTCCATTTCCTTGGCTGATACGGTGCGTTTTGTTTAATGAGGGGAGTAATCACGAAAATGCCACCAGGTCAACCGTGTTTGACTTTCCATTCATGTTATTTGGTCCATGTTATTTCAAATTGTTCATCATCTTACAAAAATCATAACATCATCATATCAACTCCAAAAATCATGAAATTTTTTCCATCATGTTCACATGAATGTCTACTATTTTGTCATGATTTTTATTGAATTTTTGGTTGGCTGGATTTTTATTGGCTCTAGGTTTCTTGACATGTATGCTTAATTTGTACCTTTTGCCATTTCTTTTGTGAAATGATGATGATGCATCCAATGATTCTGAAATTTTTTTGTGGTTATTCTACACTCATTCATGTTCATTTTGATGTAAAGTTTGCGCATTTATCATGTGTGGTTTGTGAGATATAAATTTTTGAAGTAGGGTGTGACAATTTGTGTCACACCAATGTTATGCAATTTCATGATTTTTGTTGACATGCCTTCAGACCTTCAAATAATGTGAAATTTTGCATGAGCCATCTCTTATATGTCTAGTTAATGTGTGAATTTTCCTGGATTTAATTGTGCCATTTCCTATTTGTTTGAAATTTTTCTTCCTTGCCTAGTCAATTGTTGACTTTATGTGATACATGTTGCCATTCCATTTGGGAAATCCTCATGCTTTATTGTATGATCATGAAATTTCACATGTGCATACTAGACATCTTGAGCTTTGCATTGGTGTTAATCCCATTCATTTCTCATCTGTTTTCATTTTGTTATGATTTTTTGAAGATGACACATGTTTTGTTGACTTCTTTGTGCACACTTGAAATTGTGTTGACTTCCTGATTTTATTTGACCATCTTCCCATGATCCAAATGAGCTGAAATTTGATATGTATGCCATGTTATGGATTTTGATTGACCCTGAATTATTTGATAATTTTTGGAATTGAGTATGATTGCTTTTGAGCTAAGTCTTTCTGTTGACTTCATTGAGCATATTCAAATTTGCTTTGACTTCATGATTTTCATTGACTGCCTTCCACTTGTCCAATTGTGATGAAATTTTACATGCTTACCATGCTAGGTGTTAGGATTGATCATGAATTATCTGGTGATTTTTGAAAATGTTTGAGTTGACTTTTGATGCAAGTCTTTCTGTTGACTTCTATGTGCACCAATTTGCCATGCTTTGCCTTCTTTTGTCTATAAAATCATGATGATGAATGATATGCATGTGGGACCAATTGAGTTTACTTCTTGATTGTTTAAACTTGATTTTGGTTGACTTTCATTTGCTGTTTTGACTTTTATCATTTATTTTTGACCCTAGGCTTGCCCTAGTGGTCTCTTGGCTTATGTTGAGTTCATTTGTTTCAGGTTAAGCAATAATGCCTCAAAGAAACCATTGCCCATTTGATTAAGCTTGATTGTTTATCATGAGCTAATCTTTGTTTTGTAGGTTGCTTGGCCCATAAGCCTTGTGCCTTGTGCTTTGCACATTTGCTTATCTGTTTTGACTGTCTTCATTTTGCTTTGACTGTTGAATTGTGTACTGATTTGTTTGACTATTTCAGGTACCATTTAGTTGCTTAAGTTCTTTGAACTTGCTTTGCTTTGCTATTTAGCAATTTGCTTTGAGGTAATCCCTCTTTCTTCATGTAGTCTGGAGACCCGGCCTGTTATTTGGCCGGGCAAACTGTCTGAAGTCCTCCTTAAGAGGCAATGCTTGTGTGTGTTTATATTTGTCCCAAGCAGGAAAAGTCCTTCAAGTAAGGCAATTGGTAGATCAAAGGGATAAGCAACCTATCCCCTACTATTCAGTGAGTCTTCTCCTTGCTCCCATTACATGGTTGTAGCATTGAGATCAAAACCCAAGATCAATCGAGTCAATAATGTGGAGAGAGTTCCTACTTTCTGAACTCCCACACTTTCTTATATTTGATGCTCTCCCTGATCAGAGATAGAAGCAATGAGGCACGCCCCTCATCTCCTTTCATCTGCTTCACCTTAGCCTCTCAATGGCAAGGTTAAGAGCAACTCTTTGACCCTATCCCAGTTGGCCTCAGTGCCTAATCCTTGTGTGAGCCTCTTGTGTGCATATAGTGTGTGCTTCATGTGATTGTATTTGCTTGCTTTGCCTCTTAGGTTTAGTTTAGACTAGTTCTTTTCTCTCGCTCTCGTTGTGATCCTTTCTCTCGCCCTCGTTGCGATCGAGACTTTTCCTTTCTCTCGCCCTCGTTGCGATCGAGACTTTTCCTTTCTCTCGCCCTCGTTGCGATCGAGACTTTCCCTTTCTCTTGCCCTAGTTGCAATCGAGACCTTTGTCCCTCCGTAGCCGAACTACGGCAACTCTGATTCTCATGTCCAGATGAGATACGTAGGCACGAGATGCGATGTCTTGTCGAGTTTGACTAACCACTAACACTAATTCTTTTCTCTCGCCCTCGTTGCGATCGAGACCTCCCCTTTCTCTCGCCCTAGTTGCAATCGAGACCCTTGCTTCCTGTGCAAGCCGTGTCTAGGACAGTTTGGCCCTTGTGCCATTTAGCTAGAAATCTTAACTTAGGGTTGATTTTGCATGACAACATCTAGGCTCGAGTCGTAGTCTCCCTAGAGTTGTGTCTCCCTCTGTTATCTGGTTAGGCTAGATCCTTGTCCCTGCGTAGGGGAACTACATCGCCCTGATCTTCATACCAGATGAAGTATGTAGGCAGGAGATTGAGCTGATCTCTCCGGGCGCCCTTTTTCTTTTTTCACCCTTTGTGTATTAACCACCCTTGTGTGTGTTCTGGTTGGAGTCCGACATAAGTCCAGCGATTGGCAGTTGGTTTCCTGTGTGCGTTTTCTGGTTCGGATGCTGATGTAAGTCCAACGATTGGCATTCAGGCTCCACGTTTGCCTGTGTTTGTGTTTGTTTGTGTGCGTGTCAGCCGAGCTACGAATGCTCTGATTCTTCTCTCGTCCGAGAAGATACGTATGCATAGGATGCGATATCCTAGCGAGCATGTGTCGTCTCCCCAGTCCGAACTACTTCGACTCTGATGTCTATGCTTGATAGACTAAGTAGGCCCAGGATGCGATATCCTGCCGAGTCAGTTTCAGTCTGTTTTCCTGTGTCTCTTTCAGTCAGTTTGTGTGTGTGTTTGAGCAGTGTTTTAGCAACCAATATTCCTTCCTTTTGTGCGTGGATCCCGTCGAGTACGACGGATGCGTAGGGGTGCTAATACCTTCCCTTCGCATAACCGACTCCCGAACCCATTCTCTTTGGTCGCGAGACCATGTTCTTTCCTAGGTTTACTCTGAGCGTTTCCTTTCCCTCTTTTGGGATAAATAACGCACGGTGGCGGCTCTGTTGTTTCTTTCTTTTCCCGCCGGTTTTTCGCGTAATGCGACAGCTGGCGACTCTGCTGGGGACGTAGAGAAGTTGATCTGTGCTGGTCCATCTTCCCTGAGCGAGTCTCTCCTAGCGCTCTCTAGATTAGGGTTTTGGTTGCTATTTGCTGTGTTTATTTATTGCATTCATTTGTATATGTTTGCATTTACTGTTTGCCTTTATTGTTTGCATTAATGTTTGCATTCATTCATATTCATCTCCTGGTTGTCTGTTTGTTGGGATGGGATATTTTGTGAGAAATAAGCCCACTACCCAGGCTTGAGTGTACACATAGGTGTTAGAGTGGATAGTCATGAGGCTTGCGTGGCATGTTGCTACGTTAAGTCGTTCATGAGACCCACATTCCAGACGAGGTTTCTGTTGGATATATTTTGTCCTATGGGTGTTCCATAACGACAAATGTTCCTTTAGAAATCATCGACTCTGGTGACCATTTCCCGAGAACTCAGTCGAGGCCTCTCCTCCGAGACGTGATTATGTTAGCTCTGGTGGGCGCATTCTCGCTGCTCAATCCGAGGACCCCGAGACTGGGAACTTGCTCTAGGATATCCTGTTGAGGGGAGTCAGCAGAGGTCGTTTATCCCGTAATAATGCCAAACCTTCAGTGGTAAACGTATTATTCTCGACTGAAGGGCTGAAACTGACAAACTTCTGTTCTTAGAACCTACAAGTGAGGGGGGGCTAAATTCAGGAAACCTTAACTTCCAACCAACCCGGTTTTCTGGAGCATAGTTTTGGTCTTGTATTATATTCCTCAGTGGGTTTTTCTTCAGACAGTGCAACCCGACAGATGTTTAAGCAGATACAGCAGTCCTGGTTTCCATGTCATTACATTGCATCACATCATTTTGCATTCATATCATCTAACACATGTTTATCCATTTCTAGGGGGTTTACATCTTCTTCTTGATTCCGGTCGGGATTTTCTGGTTCTCCTGAGATGGATATTGGCAGAAAGAGACATGTCGCTTACAAGTTTCCAGTGGTTTGTTTGGAGCCTATTCAACAACTGATGAAGTCAATGGATCACGATTCTCTAGAAGGATTCCGGAAGGATTATGGTTTGATTCTAAGCTTCGTCACAGTTCTCTCCAAAGATCAACACGATGCTCTCTTTACACTGCTGCAGTTCTATGACCCTCCATTGAGGTGTTTCACATTCCCGGATTATATTTTGGTCCCTACTTTGGAGGAGATTTCCAGTTTTCTCAGAGTTCCTATTAAGTCACAATTGTTATTCTACAGATCTGAGCTTCTACCCGATCTCAGCATGGTTGCTTCGGCCACATATTTGGGGAAATCGGTCTTGAAGGCTAATATATGTCAGAAGGGAGGAGTCAGTGGTTTTCATTTGAGTTTCTTGCTGGGAGAGGCAAGGAAGAAACTTGAAGATGGTGATCAGAGGGGTTTCAATGCTGTGTTGGCTCTTTGTGTGTATGGGATTGTCCTATTCCCTAATGTTGCCAAATTTGTGGACATGGACGCAGTGCGCCTTTTTGTGTTGGGAAATCCGGTGCCGACCTTACTGGGAGATTTCTTTCATTCGGTGCATCACAGGAATGAGAATAGAAAAGGAGGATTGGTGAATTGTTGTGCGCCTTTGTTTTACAGATGGTTCAGTTCTCACCTGCCCAAATCAGAAGCGTTCGTTGATGTCGAGGGCTCGTTGAGTTGGTCAAAGAGATTAATGGGGTTGAGAGCCGAAGATATTTCTTGGTGGTCTGATCGGAGCTTGCTTCGGGCAGATATTATTCACAGTTGTGGGAATTTCCCGAATGTACCGTTGGTAGGAAGAAGAGGAGGAATCAACTATAATCCTTCTCTAGCAGTTAGACAGTTTGGGTATGCTTTAAGAACTCCGCCTTTTGAAAAGGACGTGGAAGAATCATTGTTTTTCCATTCTTCGCCTGATTTGACTGTATCCCGTAAGGCAGCTGAGGCCTGGCTCAAGATGATCAAGCGAGGAGGAGTTGTACTTGGAAAAGGAGATTGTAGGACTTATCCTCTGTATGAAGAGTGGCTTCAAGGAAGAGTTAAAGAGTTTGGTCTGCCGTTTCCTATAGAAGAACCTCTGTATCCGCCGACTCCTGCACAGTCAACAGTGGTGAGCCAGGAGGAGTATGACAAATTGAAGAAAGCCATGGAGGAGCTTCAAATCGAAAACTCGGGGTTAAGTGTGAAATTGCAAGACTCTATGCATCAATTCCATGAGGCAGAATATCAGAAGGCGGAAGCCGTCAGACTGCAAGAGGAAGCAGAAGGAAAATTAGCTGTGGAGATGGACTTCTTCCGGAAGACAGACAAGGCCTTGGGATCATCCAGCTCTGAGTTGAGGCGAGTCAAGCAACAATTAATGGATGCTCAGGGTAAATTAGCCGGGTGGCAAGAGCGATGGGATGCATTTTCAACTTCTCGGAAGGCAAAGGAGGAGGAGGTGGTGACCGAACTGACTGGTCAGATGGAGAAATTGAAGACTTTGTTGAAAGAGAAGAACCATGAGCTTCTGTGTGCCCGTTCTACCAATGGGTACATCACCGATCAACTCAATGTGGCTCGAGGACAGATTGAAGAACTTAAGGAGTTGGCAGGTTTGAAGAAATCCAGACTTGTAGAGGTATTCAGAGAGGATGATGAGAATTACTACAGAGAGCACATCAACAAGATGGATGAAGTTATTTACCAGAGGAATCTGCTTATCCGGCGTTTGACAGAATCTCCAGGTCATCCCGACACGATAGCATTACTGGAAGAAGTGAAGAGCAGTCCTCATGGTTTGTACACGGGAGGCTGAGTCCTGTTTATTGCTTTTTACTTATTGCTTGGTTGTTATGTAGTGACGATCCACAGGCTTGTTGTGGAGGTCATCTTTTGATGTACTATTGGCTAAGACCTTTCTTTTTAAATTTATCTGTATGAAGACCTTTTCTCTATTGTATCTTAATCTCCGAATTTTATCTATGGCTCGATTTTCTCGTGAGACTGGAATCAAGGATGTAGAATACTCTTTTGAAGTGATAAACATGTCATTACATTAACATTTCATTTTTGCATATTCTCGCATTACAGGTGTTCTGGTGCCCGACTTCTCACTCTGGTTCCTGTGTTCAGGCAGGATAGCTGATCAGAGACCGCACCGCTACTCAACGCGACTCAACCATCAACGCAACATGGATCAAGTACAAGCTGAGTTGGCTGAGATGAGGGCTAACATGGCCCAGTTCATGCACATGATGCAAGGGGTTGTGCAAGGACAAGAAGAACTCCGAGCACTGGTTCAGAGGCAAGAAGCTGTAATCCCACCGCCTAACCAGGCTCTGCCAGAAGGGAATCCAGTTCCTGACATTCCTGCTGCTGCTATTCCCGTCAACAACTATGCTGTAGGTGAAGAGTTGAGGGGTATTCGAGTCGACGGTCAGCCGATTGCTCCAGATGCTGCTAGTGCCAGAGTCATCCATGTTCCAGCCCGTAACAGAATTCCGATTGTTGACAGACAAGAGGATTTGTTCACTATGCTCAGCGAAGACGACGACATCTTAGGTAGAAATGATGCGAGAGATCGCAAAGTTGAGGCCCTTGCTGAGAAGATCAGGGCAATGGAATGTCAAAACTCCCTCGGTTTTGATGTTACAAACATGGGGTTGGTGGAAGGACTGAGAATCCCGCACAAATTCAAGGCGCCGTCATTTGATAAATACAACGGTACCTCCTGCCCTCGCACCCACGTGCAGGCATACTACAGAAAGATATCCGCATACACTGACGATGAGAAGATGTGGATGTATTTCTTCCAAGACAGCCTATCTGGGGCGTCTTTGGATTGGTATATGGAGTTGAAGCGGGATTCCATCAGATGCTGGAGAGATCTGGGTGAGGCGTTCCTCAGACAGTACAAGCATAATATGGACATGGCTCCGACCAGGACTCAGCTGCAGAGTCTTTGTGAGAAGAACAATGAAAGCTTTAAGGAGTACGCCCAGAGGTGGCGTGAACTAGCTGCGAGAGTTCAACCCCCTATGCTGGAAAGGGAGTTGACTGACATGTTCATCAGTACTCTGCAAGGTGTATATATGGACCGGATGGGAAGCTGCCCATTCGGAAGTTTTTCTGACGTCGTCATCTGTGGCGAGAGAACAGAAAGTTTGATCAAAGCTGGGAGGATTCATGACGCAGGTTCTTCGTCGTCCTCGAAGAAACCCTTCTCTGGGGCACCTCGCCGTAGAGAAGGAGAGACCAATGCTGTACAACACAGAGGGGGTGTGTACAGAGCAAGTGCAAACAGAGATCAGTATCGTCCAGTGGCTGCAGTGACTATTCCTGCACCTCAATCTCGTCCACAACAACAACAGAGAGTTCAACAACAACCGCAACAACAGCAGCAACAGCAACAACGTCCTTATCAGCAGAGACAGAGGTTGAATCCTGATAGAAGATTTGACCCGCTGCCTATGACGTACGCCGAATTATTGCCCGAACTACTCCGTTTAGGGTTTGTGGAATTGCGTACGATGGCTACTCCAACAGTACTGCCTCCGGGTTATGATGCAAACGTTAGATGTGACTTTCATTCTGGGGCACCAGGCCACCATACTGAAAGATGTCGGGCTTTGCAACATAAGGTACAAGATCTGATTGATGCCAAGGCAATCAATTTTTCTCCAGTTCCAAATGTAGTGAACAATCCTATGCCTCAGCATGGTGGGCATAGGGTTAACAATGTCGAAGGAGGAGAGGCTGCAGACTTGGTAGTAAATGTGGAAGATGTTCAGACGTCTCTGTTGGTAGTGAAAGACCGTTTGCTGAAGGGGGGTGTTGACCCGGGCTGTGCAGAGGGCTGTGTGGGTTGTTCAGAAACGGATAATGGTTGTGACCAGCTGAGGGCTGGTATTCAGAAGCTGATTAATGAGGGTTGTCTCCAGTTTAGCCGGGCCAGTAAAGATAATGGGGCAGTGTCTACTGTCACCATATTTTACAAGCCGTCTGAGGGACGAGGAAGAGGGGCTGTCAGTGCACCTACCACGAGCAATACTCCGGTTACCATCCCAATTCCGGTAACCATCCGTGCACCTACTACTATTGTGGCGTCCGGCAGAGGACGAGTTGAGAACAGTAATGCTGTGCCGTGGAGATATGACAACGCCTATCGCCGTGATAGAAGGGCTGGTAACCAGACAAGACCAGCTGTGCAAGCGCCTGTAACAATCAGTGCTCCAGTGAGGACTCCTGCGGTTACAAGTCCGGTGGTGGACAATGTTGGAGGGCCAGGAGGTTTCACTAGGAGTGGACGACTGTTTGCTCCTCAGCCTTTGAGGGATGCTGCTGCTGAGGCATCCGCCAGAGCTAAAGGCAAACAAGCAGTGGTTGACGAAGAACCGGCTCAGAAGGAGGCTGAGGGTTCTTTCGAAAAAGATGTTGAGGAGTTCATGAAAATTATCAAAAAGAGTGACTACAAGATCGTAGATCAGCTCAACCAAACTCCGTCAAAGATTTCGATACTCTCTTTGCTGATGTGTTCTGAGGCACATCGGGACGCTTTGCTGAAGATGCTGAATATGGCATACGTCCCGCAAGAGATATCAGTCAACCAGCTGGAAGGTGTACTAGCCAATGTGAGTACCAGGCACGGTGTGGGTTTCACTGACCTAGACCTAACGCCTGAGGGTCGCAATCATAACAAAGCCTTGCACATCACTATGGAGTGCAAGGGTGCTGTATTATCTCACGTGCTGGTGGACACCGGGTCATCCCTGAATGTCCTACCCAAGCAGATATTGAAGAAGATCGATGTCGAGGGAGTCGTGCTCACTCCCAGTGACCTGATTGTGCGTGCATTCGACGGATCCAAACGTTCTGTGTTTGGTGAAGTCACCTTGCCGGTAAAGATAGGTCCGGAGGTTTTCGACATCGTGTTCTATGTGATGGACATTCAGCCTGCTTATAGCTGTCTGTTGGGGCGTCCATGGATTCACGCCGCTGGAGCAGTCTCATCAACTCTCCATCAAAAACTCAAGTATGTCTGGAACGGTCAGATTGTGACCGTATGTGGCGAAGAGGAAATTCTGGTGAGTCATCTCTCCTCATTCAAATATGTTGAGGTGGATGGCGAGATCCACGAAACCCTGTGCCAGGCATTTGAGACTGTGGCGCTTGAAGGGGTAGCTTGTGCTGAGCAGAGGAAGCCAGGTGCTTCGATTGCATCCTACAGGCAGGCCAAAGAGGTGGTTGACTCCGGCAAAGCCGAGGGCTGGGGCAAGATGGTTGACTTGCCGGTTAAAGAAGACAAATTCGGCATTGGGTATGAGCCTCTCCAAGCAGAGCAGAGCGTACAAGCAGGTCCGAGTACCTTCACCAGCGTTGGGCTGATGAACCATGAGGATGTCTTTGCTACTGATGGTGAAGACTGTGACTGTGATTTGGATGTCTGGGTCCGCCCTTGTGCACCAGGCGAATCTGTCAACAATTGGACGGCTGAAGAAGTGGTCCAAGTTACTCTACTGACAGAGTAATTTTCCTTCGTTTTTTTCATTTTGCATGAAAGTCCTACGTCCTGCCCAAGGCGTAGTGGTTCATTGTAGGGCCACATCATGTTTACAATGTTTATAAATAAAGGACGTTTTGTAATCAAATTTTGAGATCTTTGTCTTTCTATTTTTTCTGCTTTTTCACTTTTTCAAAACAATAAGAATGACAATGTTTTTGTTTTTTTGACTTTATTGAAATCTTTTTCTAAAAACAAAACATTAAACATGCAGAAATAATATTTTGGCATCCACTGTGAACGACTCTGTTATGGCTCAGTATGATTTCGACAATCCCATCTACCAAGCTGAAGAGGAGAGTGAGGAAGACTGTGAACTCCCTGCTGAATTGGTCAGACTACTGAAGCAAGAGGAAAGGGTCATCCAACCTCATCAGGAGGAGTTGGAAATTGTCAATCTGGGTACTGAGGACGCCAGAAGAGAGATCAAGATTGGGGCTGCTTTAGAAGACTCTGTCAAGAGGAGGTTAGTTGAGATGCTGAAAGAATATGTGGAAATATTCGCCTGGTCATACCAAGATATGCCTGGGTTGGATACAGACATTGTGGTGCATCGGTTACCTCTTAGAGAAGAGTGCCCGTCGGTCAAGCAGAAGCTTCGCAGAACTAGTCCTGATATGGCTGTCAAGATCAAAGAAGAGGTTCAGAAGCAGTGGGATGCAGGTTTCCTGGCTGTTACAAGTTACCCGCCGTGGGTTGCCAACATTGTTCCCGTGCCAAAGAAGGATGGCAAAGTCAGAATGTGTGTCGATTACCGGGATTTGAATAGGGCGAGTCCGAAAGATGATTTCCCATTACCTCACATCGATGTATTGGTTGATAATACGGCTCAATCCTCAGTATTCTCTTTCATGGACGGTTTCTCAGGCTATAACCAGATCAAGATGGCGCCAGAGGACATGGAAAAGACGACATTCATTACACCTTGGGGCACGTTCTGCTACAAAGTGATGCCATTTGGGTTGAAGAATGCCGGTGCTACCTATCAGAGGGCTATGACGACTCTCTTTCATGACATGATGCACAATGAAATCGAAGTGTATGTGGATGATATGATTGCGAAGTCGCAGACAGAAGAGGAACACCTGGTTAATTTGCAGAAGTTGTTTGACAGACTGGTCAAATTTAAGCTGAGGCTGAATCCGAACAAGTGTACGTTTGGGGTGAGATCAGGGAAGCTCTTAGGCTTCATTGTCAGTGAGAAAGGGATTGAGGTTGATCCAGCTAAAGTCAGAGCTACTCAAGAGATGCCTGAACCGAAAACGGAAAAGCAAGTCCGTGGGTTTTTAGGGAGGTTGAACTACATTGCAAGGTTCATATCTCATCTAACTGCCACATGTGAACCAATTTTCAAACTGCTCAGAAAAAATCAGGCGATCAAATGGAATGATGACTGTCAGAAAGCTTTTGACAAAATCAAAGAATATCTACAGAAACCTCCAATCCTGATTCCTCCAGTTCCAGGGAGACCATTGATAATGTACCTGTCAGTTACCGAGACTTCGATGGGGTGTGTATTGGGGCAGCATGACGAGTCTGGTCGAAAAGAGCATGCCATATACTACCTAAGCAAAAAGTTTACCGACTGTGAAACAAGATATTCACTGCTCGAGAAAACTTGTTGTGCTTTGGCCTGGGCTGCTCGCCGACTAAGGCAGTATATGCTGAACCATACTACTTTGTTGATTTCTAGAATGGATCCAGTCAAATACATCTTTGAGAAGCCAGCTCTCACCGGACGTGTTGCCCGTTGGCAGATGATCTTAACGGAGTATGACATTCAGTACACGTCTCAGAAGGCCATCAAAGGTAGTATTCTGTCAGACTATCTTGCCGAACAACCAATCGATGATTATCAGCCAATGATGTTTGAATTCCCTGATGAAGACATCATGTACCTGAAGACGAAAGATTGTGAAGAGCCACCTGTCGAGGAAGGACCGGATCCTGATGACAAGTGGACACTGATGTTCGATGGGGCTGTGAATATGAACGGTAATGGTGTTGGGGCAGTGTTGATCAATCCCAAAGGTGCCCATATACCTTTTTCTGCCAGATTGACTTTCGACGTCACCAACAATGAAGCTGAGTATGAGGCTTGTATCATGGGGATAGAAGAAGCCATTGATCTGAGGATCAAAACACTCGACATATTTGGAGATTCAGCTCTTGTGATCAATCAGGTCAATGGAGATTGGAATACAAACCAGCCACATTTGATTCCGTATAGAGATTACACCAGAAGAATACTGATGTTCTTCAAGAAGGTGAAGTTGTATCACGTCCCTCGGGATGAGAATCAAATGGCTGATGCTTTAGCTACTTTATCGTCCATGATAAAAGTTCATTGGTGGAATCATGTGCCACATATTGCCGTGAATCGACTCGAGAGACCTGCGTATGTGTTTGCAGCCGAGTTAGTTGTTGCTATTGATGATAAACCGTGGTATTATGACATCAAGAACTTCCTCAAGACTCAAGAGTATCCTGAGGGTGCGTCGAAGAATGATAAGAAGACCCTGAGAAGGCTGGCTGGAAGCTTTTATCTGAATCAGGATGACGTGTTGTACAAGAGGAACTTTGACATGATTCTGCTCAGATGCGTGGATAGACACGAAGCAGACATGTTAATGCAAGAGGTGCACGAGGGTTTGTTTGGTACCCACGCTGGTGGTCATGCAATGTCGAAGAAATTGCTGAGAGCCGGATATTACTGGATGACCATGGAATCCGATTGCTTCAAATATGCTCGGAAGTGCCATAAATGTCAAATCTATGCTGATAAGGTGCATGTACCACCAAGCCCGTTGAATGTCATGAACTCGCCTTGGCCGTTTGCCATGTGGGGCATCGATATGATTGGGAAGATTGAGCCTACTGCTTCGAATGGACATCGCTTCATCTTGGTTGCGATTGATTACTTCACCAAGTGGGTAGAAGCAACTTCCTATGCCAACGTCACCAAACAAGTGGTTGCCCGGTTCATCAAGAAAGAAATCATCTGTCGTTATGGAGTTCCCGAGAGAATCATCACTGACAATGGTTCAAATCTCAACAACAAGATGATGAAAGACTTGTGCAGAGATTTCAAGATTGAACATCACAATTCTTCTCCTTACAGACCGAAAATGAATGGTGTTGTTGAGGCGGCTAACAAGAATATCAAGAAGATTGTGCAGAAGATGGTCGTTACGTACAAGGATTGGCACGAGATGTTGCCTTTCGCTTTACATGGGTACCGTACCTCAGTGCGTACGTCGACCGGGGCAACCCCCTACTCCCTTGTGTATGGTATGGAAGCAGTCCTACCAGTAGAGGTGGAGATCCCTTCTCTGAGGGTATTATTGGATGTCAAGCTGGACGAAGCCGAGTGGATTCGTACAAGGTTTAACGAGTTAAGCCTTATCGAAGAGAGACGGTTAGCAGCTGTGTGCCATGGGCAATTGTATCAGAGAAGGATGAAACGAGCCTTTGATCAGAAAGTGCGTCCTCGGACATTTCAAACTGGCGATCTAGTTTTGAAGAGGATCCTTCCTCCCGGTACAGATAACAGGGGCAAGTGGACTCCTAATTACGAAGGTCCATATGTTGTGAAGAAGGTTTTCTCCGGTGGAGCCTTAATGCTTACACCAATGGATGGTGAAAATTTTCCTTCCCCTGTTAACTCAGATGTAGTAAAAAAATACTTCGCATAAATTGACCCGCTGGACAAAAAGAACAAAAGAGTCCAGGCAAAAATGGGTATCCCGGCGAACCAAAAAAAAGAAAGAAAAGGTTCGGGCAAAAGTTAGGGATAAAAAATGAAAAAAATTGTACACCCGGTAAGTCGAAAACCCGCAAGGGCGGCTTAGGCAAAAATGGGTATCCCGGTGGATTGAAAACCCGAAAGGGCGATCCAGCCAAAAGAGGGAATAAAGTGAAGACTACAGTCTGAGTTATCTGTACTTCATCATGCTTCGTCAGCTGCCATCTCGACAGATGTGATCGGTCCAGTCAGTCTTCTCAGAAAGCAAGGAATTGGGAGGAAACTGATGATCTATGAGTTATAACAGAGTTGGGAAACAGTGGATGCCGTGTTCACATTGCCATTAGGATAGTTTATTTTTCCTTTTGTGCGCAATTACCTCTTCCTAGGAATTGCTTCCCAATGTATTTGCCTTCTCAGGCACACTTTCAATCAATAAAAGTCGTTATTCAGATAAATTGCTCTCTCGTTTTACTTTTACTGTTTTGTTTGCAAAAACGTCCGAATTTTTGATAAACATTGCATATAAAAACATGAAGGCTAAAAAATGACGTGCAGAAAGACTAAAACATTTGAAAATCATTTTGAATGCTGAGGACACTTGAGCGTATCTTGTTCATGTACCCCCTGGGGCATCTGTTTTTCCGATTTGCAGGTCGTCACCTGTGAGTATTTTCCCCAGTAAGGTCGTCGCCTGTGAGCATTCCCCAGCAGTGCTTTCCCCAGACAGGAGTCATTCTCCTAACTATGTTTTGTTTTAGCCTTCCCCAGCGAAGCAATTATCTCTCCAGCAGAGTTCATCCTACCAGTGGATTGGACGAGTTATCGTAGCAGATCGATACCCGCATCCCCAGCTGAGTTTGTTTCTACTTGTGAATATCGTGGGTCTTATCCCCAGAGAGTTGCCTGGTTTAGCTTCCCAAGCGGAATTTTTGTGGATTGATTGGGCTATTCCCCAGCAGTTTACCGTTGCTTTCCCCTAGCAGAGTTGCTTTATTACTCCCCAGCGAGTTGCCTTGTCTTCCCCTAGTGGATTCGTATGGTTTACTCCCCAGCGAGTTGCCTTGTCTTCCCCTAGTGGATTCGTATGGTTGGCTCCCCAGCGAGTTGCCTTGTCTTCCCCTAGTGGATTCGTATGTTTGGTTCCCCAGCAGTTGCCTTGTCCTACTCCCCCAGCGGATTTGTATTGAAGATTCCTCAACACAGTCGTCCTGTGTATTTCTCCCGCAGAGTTCTTATCATATTGCATTGCATATAGTAATCATTGCATCCTCAAACTGCGTAGCATTTCCATCCCATATGGAGCATTACGCCATAGAAAAATTCAAACATATGCATTCAGGTGTTCGAAACCACATCAGGCCGTATCCCCGGCAGAGGTGGATCATTTTTGTTCAACATCAGCCCAGCAAGTCTGCTACAGTTGCTCCTGACAGCACTCAGGATTGATATCCCCACAGAGGTTTATTTCCTCACCCGATGGTGACAGAAAGTTTGTTTCCCCCAGTGAGACCCCTAGCAAGTGATCAGCCTTGCTTTGACATATCTCAGATGTCGTTCTTGTGATACCAGTAAGTGTCGTGTCAGCATCCGCGTGTGTCTGGTCATTTTTGGTGTCGGTAAACGCCATTGTTTCGGTGTCGGTAAACATCGAGTTCCACCCAGTCATCGGTAAATGTCTGGTCATTTTGGTGTCGGTAAACGCCATTGCTTCGGTGTCGGTAAACATCAAGTCTTTCCATTAGTCATCAGTAAATGTCTGATAATTCCCCAGCTAGAAATCCTCAGTAGAGTCATCTGTAAATGTCCTACCTGGTTCCCAGCTGCAAATATTTGTTTATCTCTCCCCAATAAATTTCATCCCCAGTCATCGGTAAATGTCTGGTCATTCTTTTTGATGTCGGTAAACATCATCTTTCGATGTCGGTAAACATCGAGTCTCACCCCAGTCATCGGTAAATGTCTGGTCATTATTTTTGGTGTCGGTAAACACCATTGTTTCGGTGTCGGTAAACATCGAGTCTCACCCCAGTCATCGGTAAATGTCTGGTCATTCTTTGTTCTCTTGTTAATAAAATCAAGATCCCCAGAAGTCGTCGGTAAACGTCTTGTCTGGTATCACCACAAAGATTGTGTTCCTCCCCAAGCGGAGATGCCATCGGTAAATGGCCCAGTTTCTTCGATATCGGTAAATATCGAATTCCCAGTTACAGCAGCCATCGGTAAATGGTCTTGCTAAGTTGATATCGGTAAATGTCAAGTTTCTTTGAAGCCACCATCGGTAAATGGTCTTGCTTCCTTCCTACATCAAATTATTTCCCAGCAACCATCGGTAAATGGTCTTGCTGAAGTTGATATCGGTAAATATCAAAGTTTTAACCATCGGTAAATGGTTTTGATTTTCAGAAGTTGTTTTCCCAACAGCCATCGGTAAATGGTTTTGCTGAAGTTGATATCGGTAAATATCAAGTACCCGGTTGTCCAACCATCGGTAAATGGTTTTGTTTCTCTGAAGCTATCATGCAGTTGTCATCGGTAAATGACGTGGTTCTTCTTGTATTATATCCAGTCGGTGCAAATTTCTACGGTTCTTTTGTATTCAATCCCTGTTTACCCTGAAAGTCTGACAGCCGTTGCTATCATCCGTTCGGGTTCCCAGCTGATTGAATAGGGGCAGCTGTAGCACCTCAAATTTGCACCTATCATTGTACATACATTTTCATATTAAGTCATAGCATATCATGATCCATGGCATAGCATTGCATTGTCCCCAGTTGCCTCAAGAGCAAGCAAGTCAAGAATTAGGTCAAACTGATCAGGAGATCAGTCAACAATCAAGCAAGGGTGTTTCTCAAGGAGCCAAGGCCCTAGGGTTTGTCCAACAAGTTCACATGACTTGGAGGCCCATTTGAAGTGTTTAAGTCAAGGGTTGGATGTTCAGAAGTCATCAATTCATGCACAGTCAGTCAGAAACCCTAGAAAGTCAAAGTTGGTCAACTATGGTTGATTTTGTGGTTTTGATGGATGGATTTGGTTTGAGAGGGCTTATTCATGTCCCAATAGGCCTCATGTACCATGGCAATCAACATCATTGAAGAATTTGAAGCCAATCAGAAAATTTCCCAAAATAGAAAGTGGACCTGTAATTTCAACTGCCAAAAATGGAAACTTCTTGATCCCAAACTTACATCATGATACAAGCTTCAAATGAATTTTTGCCCAACATTAAAGTTGAAGATCTTGTTCTCCCATTTTCAAAAAGTCCAAGAACTCTCAAATCCCATGAATGGTTTGCAAGATATGATCAATTCATTTTCACATTTTTTTGAATTTCAACAAGCCATATCTCATGAACCAAAAGGCCAAATTTGGTGGGGTTTTTTCCTACAAACCACATTTCATCTCCTCTTTCCAAAAATATAAATATCATGTACCAAAACCTTGCCAATCAAAATGGCATTTTTTGACTTGTTCCATTTAAAATTCAAGTGGACCAAAGTTTGACTTTTTGAATTAGTGACTTTTACTCACTTTGGCCAATTGGGATTCATTTAAGTTGATATTTGAAACATGTTCCAAGCCCAAATTCGGACAGAACCTACACCCTCCTTTCCATTTGGTAAAAGCTTAGCAAATGTCCAATTGGTTCTTTTGGGATAATGATGATTAGCATTTTGATTAGCAGACTTAAAACAGAAGATAAATAGTTCATTTTCTGCAGAAATGAACCCTAGCAGCAGCCATAACAAAACCAGAAAACTCTCACTCTCTCATTTTTCCAATTGGCACGATTTGCATTTTCTGTCAAAAACTTCAAAGGACCACGAGCTACTTTGCTATCCCCTCAACATATCATTGCTTGTGAGCCATTTCCAAGTTTCATTTCCTGCTGTAACAACATCTCATGTTCTGTTTTCACCAAGCTCCAACAATGGCAAAACTCGATCTGAGTATTTCCAAGGGTTATTGAGCTACAAACCACTCTCCATTCATCATTTCAAGCTTGGACCTGCGGCTGTTTCAGCACAACAACATCAATCCATCACTGTTTTCATTTTTCTTCAAAAACAAGTAAGATTTCGACCTTAACCGTTTACTATGCCATGCTATGTTTTAGATAGCTCGTGTTATGCTGATTTTAATGAGCTTTGGATTGCACGAAATGGTCAAGTATTCCTTGAGATATGCTGTTTTAAAGTTTATGGATGCATGAGGTCTTTGCTCGATTCTTGGATGTTGGTGTGTTTTAATGATTATGCTTGCTGGATATATGATGCTTGTTGTTTGTAGATTCGATTGCCATGCTTAAATTCTTGTTCTGGGCATTTTGATTTTCATGGTTCATTGTTGATGATGAAGCTATGCTGCTAAAACCCTAAGTGCATAAACCCTAGTTTCTTTCCCAGATTTCTTGTTGGCTGCTGTTGTTGCTTGTGATTGCATGAACCATTTCATTGCCACGCTGTTTGCTTATTTCTATTTGAGATTCGTTTTTTCATGAGCATGAACATGAAGAATAGCATTGCTGTTAGAAACCCTAGCCATTTTTTCCAGAAAATCTGTTTTCACGCTCATGTTACTGTTCTATTGGAATTGGACCAATCAGAATATTCCATTTCCTTGGCTGATACGGTGCGTTTGTTTAATGAGGGGAGTAATCACGAAAATGCCACCAGGTCAACCGTGTTTGACTTTCCATTCATGTTATTTGGTCCATGTTATTTCAAATTGTTCATCATCTTACAAAAATCATAACATCATCATATCAACTCCAAAAATCATGAAATTTTTTCCATCATGTTCACATGAATGTCTACTATTTTGTCATGATTTTTATTGAATTTTTGGTTGGCTGGATTTTTATTGGCTCTAGGTTTCTTGACATGTATGCTTAATTTGTACCTTTTGCCATTTCTTTTGTGAAATGATGATGATGCATCCAATGATTCTGAAATTTTTTTGTGGTTATTCTACACTCATTCATGTTCATTTTGATGTAAAGTTTGTGCATTTATCATGTGTGGTTTGTGAGATATAAATTTTTGAAGTAGGGTGTGACAATTTGTGTCACACCAATGTTATGCAATTTCATGATTTTTGTTGACATGCCTTCAGACCTTCAAATAATGTGAAATTTTGCATGAGCCATCTCTTATATGTCTAGTTAATGTGTGAATTTTCCTGGATTTAATTGTGCCATTTCCTATTTGTTTGAAATTTTTCTTCCTTGCCTAGTCAATTGTTGACTTTATGTGATACATGTTGCCATTCCATTTGGGAAATCCTCATGCTTTATTGTATGATCATGAAATTTCACATGTGCATACTAGACATCTTGAGCTTTGCATTGGTGTTAATCCCATTCATTTCTCATCTGTTTTAATTTTGTTATGATTTTTTGAAGATGACACATGTTTTGTTGACTTCTTTGTGCACACTTGAAATTGTGTTGACTTCCTGATTTTATTTGACCATCTTCCCATGATCCAAATGAGCTGAAATTTGATATGTATGCCATGTTATGGATTTTGATTGACCCTGAATTATTTGATAATTTTTGGAATTGAGTATGATTGCTTTTGAGCTAAGTCTTTCTGTTGACTTCATTGAGCATATTCAAATTTGCTTTGACTTCATGATTTTCATTGACTGCCTTCCACTTGTCCAATTGTGATGAAATTTTACATGCTTACCATGCTAGGTGTTAGGATTGATCATGAATTATCTGGTGATTTTGAAAATGTTTGAGTTGACTTTTGATGCAAGTCTTTCTGTTGACTTCTATGTGCACCAATTTGCCATGCTTTGCCTTCTTTTGTCTATAAAATCATGATGATGAATGATATGCATGTGGGACCAATTGAGTTTACTTCTTGATTGTTTAAACTTGATTTTGGTTGACTTTCATTTGCTGTTTTGACTTTTATCATTTATTTTGACCCTAGGCTTGCCCTAGTGGTCTCTTGGCTTATGTTGAGTTCATTTGTTTCAGGTTAAGCAATAATGCCTCAAAGAAACCATTGCCCATTTGATTAAGCTTGATTGTTTATCATGAGCTAATCTTTGTTTTGTAGGTTGCTTGGCCCATAAGCCTTGTGCCTTGTGCTTTGCACATTTGCTTATCTGTTTTGACTGTCTTCATTTTGCTTTGACTGTTGAATTGTGTACTGATTTGTTTGACTATTTCAGGTACCATTTAGTTGCTTAAGTTCTTTGAACTTGCTTTGCTTTGCTATTTAGCAATTTGCTTTGAGGTAATCCCTCTTTCTTCATGTAGTCTGGAGACCCGGCCTGTTATTTGGCCGGGCAAACTGTCTGAAGTCCTCCTTAAGAGGCAATGCTTGTGTGTGTTTATATTTGTCCCAAGCAGGAAAAGTCCTTCAAGTAAGGCAATTGGTAGATCAAAGGGATAAGCAACCTATCCCCTACTATTCAGTGAGTCTTCTCCTTGCTCCCATTACATGGTTGTAGCATTGAGATCAAAACCCAAGATCAATCGAGTCAATAATGTGGAGAGAGTTCCTACTTTCTGAACTCCCACACTTTCTTATATTTGATGCTCTCCCTGATCAGAGATAGAAGCAATGAGGCACGCCCCTCATCTCCTTTCATCTGCTTCACCTTAGCCTCTCAATGGCAAGGTTAAGAGCAACTCTTTGACCCTATCCCAGTTGGCCTCAGTGCCTAATCCTTGTGTGAGCCTCTTGTGTGCATATAGTGTGTGCTTCATGTGATTGTATTTGCTTGCTTTGCCTCTTAGGTTTAGTTTAGACTAGTTCTTTTCTCTCGCTCTCGTTGTGATCCTTTCTCTCGCCCTCGTTGCGATCGAGACTTTTCCTTTCTCTCGCCCTCGTTGCGATCGAGACTTTTCCTTTCTCTCGCCCTCGTTGCGATCGAGACTTTCCCTTTCTCTTGCCCTAGTTGCAATCGAGACCTTTGTCCCTCCGTAGCCGAACTACGGCAACTCTGATTCTCATGTCCAGATGAGATACGTAGGCACGAGATGCGATGTCTTGTCGAGTTTGACTAACCACTACCACTAATTCTTTTCTCTCGCCCTCGTTGCGATCGAGACCTCCCCTTTCTCTCGCCCTAGTTGCAATCGAGACCCTTGCTTCCTGTGCAAGCCGTGTCTAGGATAGTTTGGCCCTTGTGCCATTTAGCTAGAAATCTTAACTTAGGGTTGATTTTGCATGACAACATCTAGGCTCGAGTCGTAGTCTCCCTAGAGTTGTGTCTCCCTCTGTTATCTGGTTAGGCTAGATCCTTGTCCCTGCGTAGGGGAACTACATCGCCCTGATCTTCACACCAGATGAAGTATGTAGACAGGAGATTGAGCTGATCTCTCCGGGCGCCCTTTTTCTTTTTTCACCCTTTGTGTCTTAACCACCCTTGTGTGTGTTCTGGTTGGAGTCCGACATAAGTCCAGCGATTGGCAGTTGGTTTCCTGTGTGCGTTTTCTGGTTCGGATGCTGATGTAAGTCCAACGATTGGCATTCAGGCTCCATGTTTGCCTGTGTTTGTGTTTGTTTGTGTGCGTGTCAGCCGAGCTACGAATGCTCTGATTCTTCTCTCGTCCGAGAAGATACGTATGCATAGGATGCGATATCCTAGCGAGCATGTGTCGTCTCCCCAGTCCGAACTACTTCGACTCTGATGTCTATGCTTGATAGACTAAGTAGGCCCAGGATGCGATATCCTGCCGAGTCAGTTTCAGTCTGTTTTCCTGTGTCTCTTTCAGTCAGTTTGTGTGTGTGTTTGAGCAGTGTTTTAGCAACCAATATTCCTTCCTTTTGTGCGTGGATCCCGTCGAGTACGACGGATGCGTAGGGGTGTTAATACCTTCCCTTCGCATAACCGACTCCCGAACCCATTCTCTTTGGTCGCGAGACCATGTTCTTTCCTAGGTTTACTCTGAGCGTTTCCTTTCCCTCTTTTGGGATAAATAACGCACGGTGGCGGCTCTGTTGTTTCTTTCTTTTCCCGCCGGTTTTTCGCGTAATGCGACACACAGGATCATCGCTGAATGTGTTGCCAAAATCCACTTTGGACAAACTTTCTTACTAGGGGCGTCCCATGAGGCAGAGTGGAGTGGTTTTTAAAGCTTTTGATGGATCCAGAAAGACTGTGATTGGCGAGGTTGAGCTCCCAATCAAGATAGGACCTAGTGATTTCCAGATCACTTTCCAGGTCATGGATATCCACCCATCATATAGCTGCTTGTTAGGCAGACCATGGATTCACGAGGCAGGCGCCATGACATCCACCCTACACCAGAAGTTAAAGTTCGTGAAGAACAAGAAGTTGGTGGTGGTAGGGGGAGAGAAGGATCTCTTGGTAAGCCATTTGTCTTCCTTTTCTTATATTGATGCTAAGGATGAGGTTGGGACCTCGTTCCAAGCATTGTCTATTGTTGAGCCTTCTAAGAAAGGAACTTCATCATTTGCATCCTACAATGATGCGAAGTTGGCCATTGAGCATGGCACAACTACTGGTTTAGGATAAATGATTAAGCTGGAAGACAATAAATCTCGGGCTAGCATAGGGTACTCTTCAGGCACTTTCGACAAGCACGGTCTGTTTCAGAGTGGTGGTTTCATCCACACGGTCGAAGACCAGGAGGCTGCTGCTATAGTGGAAGATGATGCAAAGGAAGATTCTGGAAACTTTGTCATCCCTGGAGGAGTCTGCAATAATTGGGTCGCTATTGATGTTCCAACAGTTGTCCATAAGTCCATGTAATGTTCATTTTTGTTTAAAAACCCTTCTCCCATGCCAAAAGGAGAAGTGATGACATTGTTGGCACATAAATACAATGATATTCATTCAATAATTACATGTTAAATGTTTGTTTTTCCAAATTATTTTCACTTTTTTCTTTTTTGCATGAAATTGGTGATCACAAAAAACCCAAAAAGGAGAATAACATCAATCTTTTCATCTGCATAATGATTTGCTTTGCTTGAATTCTAAAATCTCTTTTATATCCAAAATCATTATGCAGGATGATCAAACCCATTGAACATAATGATCCAACACCATCTCCCAACTTTGAGTTCCCTGTATTTGAGGCAGAAGAAGATGATGTTGAAGAGATTCCTAATGAGACTACCCGCTTGCTTGAGCACGAAGAAAAGATCATTCAGCCACATCTCGAGAATCTGGAAACAGTCAACTTGGGGTCTGAAGATTGTGTTCACGAAGTGAAGATTGGGGCACTCCTGGAAGAATCTGTTAAGAAGGGGTTGATTGAGTTGCTACAAGAATATATCGACGTCTTTGCCTGGTCATATGAAGACATGCCTGGTCTGGATACTGATATCATGCAACATTTCCTGCCTTTGAAGCCTGAGAGTGTGCCTGTGAAGCAGAAGCTCAGAAGAACTCATCCTGATATGGCAGTGAAGATTAAAGAAGAAGTTCATAAGTAAATTGATGCGGGGTTTTTGGTGACTTCTATATATCCTTAATGGGTGGCCAATATTGTGCCGGTGCCTAAGAAAGATGGAAAAGTCCGAATGTGTGTGGACTATAGAGACTTGAATAAAGCTAGTCTGAAAGATGATTTTCCTCTATCACATATTGATATGTTGGTAGACAATATAGCTAAATTCAATGTCTTCTCATTTATGGACGGATTTTCTGGATATAACCAAATTAAAATGGCACCCGAGGATATGGTGAAGACAAGATTCATCACACCTTGGGGAACATTCTGTTATCGAGTGATGCCCTTCGGTTTGAAGAACGCCGGAGCCACGTATCAACGCGCTATGACTACCTTGTTTCACGATATGATGCACAAGGAGATCGAGGTATATGTTGATGATATGATTACGAAGTCAAGAATGGAAGATGAACATGTAGAACACTTGTTGAAGCTTTTTCAGCGTTTGAGGAAGTACAAACTCCGCCTGAATCCGAACAAGTGTACATTCAGAGTCTGTTCCGGCAAGTTATTGGGCTTTATTGTCAATGAAAGAGGTATTGAAGTTGATCCTGCCAAGGTCAAAGCAATACAAGAGATGCCTGCACCCAAGACTGAGAAGCAAGTCCGAGGTTTTCTTGGCCGCTTGAATTATATCTCCAGATTCATATCCCGTATGACTGCCACATGTGCGCCAATATTCAAGCTCCTCCGGAAAGATCAGCGTCATGATTGGACCGAGGATTGCCAGAAGGCCTTTGACAAGATCAAAGAGTATCTGTCTAAGCCTCTGATTCTGTCTCCGCTTGTGGAAGGGAGACCCTTGATTATGTACTTGACAGTTCTTGAGGACTCTATGGGTTGTGTATTGGGTCAGCAAGATGAATCAGGTAAGAAAGAGTATGTTATATACTATCTGAGTAAGAAGTTCACTGATTGTGAGTCTCGATACTCAATGCTTGAGAAGACATGATGTGCTTTGGCTTGGGCTGCTAAGCGCTTACGCCAGTATATGTTGAATCATGCGACTTGGTTGATATCCAAAATGGATCCAATCAAGTATATCTTTGAGAAGCCTGCTTTAACTGGGAGGATTGCCTGTTGGCAGATGTTGTTGTCTGAGTATGATATTGAGTATCGAGCTTAGAAAGCTATTAAAGGTAGTATCTTGGCTGACCACTTGGCACATCAATCAATTGAGGATTATCAGTCAGTTCAGTACGACTTTCCTGATGAGGAGATTCTGTATTTGAAGATGAAAGATTGCGATGAGCCTACGCTCGATGAAGGGTCAGAGCCTGGTTCCCGTTGGAGCATGGTGTTTGATGGCGCTGTAAATCAATATGGAAATGGTATTGGGGAAATGATTATTACTCCTTAGGGCACACATTTTCCTTTTACAGCAAGGCTAACTTTCAAATGCATGAATAATATGGCGGAGTATGAGGCCTGTATTATGGGTTTAGAGGAATGTATTGATCTTAGGATCAAGCATCTTGATGTTTATGGTGATTCGGCCCTTGTTGTTAATTAGATTAAGGGTGAATGGGAGACGAATCAGCCTGGCCTCATCCCATACAGAGATTATGGAAGGACGATTTCGACTTTCTTTACTGAGGTTGATTTCCATCATATTCCTCGAGATGAGAATCGGATGGCAGATGCTCTTGCTACACTTGCTTCGATGATTGTGGTGAAGTTCTGGAATAAAGTCCCCAATATCATTGTGATGCGCTTGGATAGACCAGCTCATGTATTTGCAGTTGAAGAAGTGAAAGATGATAATCCATGGTATTATGATATCAAATATTTTCTTCAGAGTCAGATTTACCCGCCTGGGGCATCTGTTAAGGACAAGAAGACTTTGAGGAGATTATTTGGCAGTTTCTACCTCAATGGCGATGTGCTTTATAAGAGGAACTTCGACATGGTTCTGCTCAGATGCGTGGATAGACACGAAGCAGACCTGTTGATGATTGAAGTCTTTGAGGGTTCATTTGGTACTCATTCCAATTGACATGCCATGGCAAAGAAGATGTTGAGAGCAAGCTACTATTGGCTGACAATGGAGTCTGACTGCTGCAAATATGTGAAGAAATGCCATAAGTGTCAGATTTATGCGGATAAGATTCATATTCCCCCGACACTTCTGAATGTTATTTCCTCCCCGTGGCCTTTCTCTATGTGGGGAATTGATATGATTGGCATGATAGAGCCAAAGGCGTCAAACAGTCACCGTTTTATTCTCGTAGCAATTGATTACTTCACCAAGTGGGTTGAAGCGGCATCGTATGCAAACGTGACCAGGCAGGCACTACAACAAACAAGACCTTAGACAGCGCTTTTTTTAGCCTTAGACAGCGCTTTAAAGCGCTGTCTAAACCTCCGCTGCTAAAGGTTTAGACAACGCTTTTTTAAATCTTAAAAGCGCTGTCTAAGCCCCCCCCCCCCTTAGACAGCGCTTTGGCCAAAAGCGCTTTATAAGACCCTCTTATTTTAAATTTTTTAGGTATACCTTAGACAACGCTTTTGAAAAGCGCTGTCTAAGCCCCACCCCCTTAGACAGCGCTTTGGCCAAAAGCGCTTTCTAAGACCCTCCTATTTTAATTTTTTAGGTATACCTTAGACAGCGCTTTTCAAAAAGCGCTGTCTAAGCCCCCCCCCCCCCCCCCCCCCCCCTTAGACAGCGCTTTTGCCTAAAGCGCTTTCTAATCCCCCCCTTAGACAGCGCTTTTTACAAAAGCGCTGTCTAAGGTATACCATCAAGAAAAAGGCAGTCAGTGCTACCCAAATCCGAGCTTTAACCCCTTCTGGAGTATTCTGAATGTCAGGAAGAGGACGTGTTCCTGTATTGAAAATCATTGTTAATCTTTGCTGGACAAAATCATATTAAATACTAACTCACATCAAGAAACTAAGCAATGCCTACAATCCCCAACTCTCCAAAAATCTAGAACTCTTGGAATATAAGTCGACGAATGGTTTAGATCTTAAACAGACACTATCATCAAAAGTCTTTTTGAAATTTAAGTGCAATATAAATAATCTTTACAACCATGAACGCTAAACCTAAGTTATAGTGGCATAGTCCAGAAACAGTCATCATAGACCTATTTGTGCAATTGGTTGAAAGTTTAGTGAATAAGAAAAATAAGAAGATAGATCAAAAGGGTGCATCAATAAATGCCAAGAAGTCACCAACCTTTAAAGGTATAAGTCCTCTGTAGAGATACCTGCCTCTTCCATTCAGCATCAACAGGTTTGTCTAACATTGGAACGTATTCATCATACCCGGACAAGTTATTAGCAAAGCTTGTCTTTCCTACCACCTTAGCCTGACAAAAACACAAAGTGAATGAGAATCTTAATGTTATACTTTGATTACATCATCGTCGTCTCACAATATCTTTAAATATTGTGGACTGCAACAAACAACAACAACAGCCAAAGCCTTTTTCCACAATATGGAGTCAGCTACGTAGATCAAACAACACCACAATATCCTGTCAAATTAGTTATTCTTATATATCTGAAGCAAATAGAAATTTGTATAACAGATCAAGACTCACTTCCTCACGAACAGGGGTCAACCTAAGGTTCGAATAGCTCTTCCTTGCTTTTGGAGAAGCTATATCTTCAGCTTCTGACCCTGATTCAGCAGTAGATGTATCGCTTCCTTTTACCTGTAGGTGGGAGTAGCATAAGTGAGAGTGATATATGACAAATAGACCATTGAGAAAAATGTGTGAAGCACCAAATTGGCTCCACTTGATCAAGGTAACAATCGGCCATGCAAAGAGTTACCATTGGGTATCGAGGCTTTGCATATGCAATAACCTTCCCATCGCTGTTGAGAACCTTTACTACTTGCCTTGCCCGGCGTGGTTCACCATTGAGAACCATCTACAAAATTTTGCAAACACAATCAACTGTCAGCATATTACAAGTCAGACTGGTATATAGTATAACATCCGCATCTTTATTGTCCATGAGGATCCGAAGAACGTACTCCGTCACGGTATCCGGTCTACTTAAGATTAAACCTAAGTTGACGGTCGCGGGTGCTAAGAATCCGAATGACACGTCCAAACCATTGGGGTGCATCAATTTGTCATACAAAAACCTAATATAAAAACATCATTAACAATCAAAATAACATCTTCACAATCAAAATAACATCTTCATTGTATATATCTTAATGTCAATTATCATTTATAATCAAAATAACATCTTTAAAATGACCATCATCTATTAAAAAAATTTAAAAATTTAATCTCTTCATCTTCAATGGATTGAAAATCTTCATCAATATCATCATTCATAATCTGCAAAATAAAAGTAATATAATTGAAATAATATTATTATTTGAAGACTATAAAATAATTAGAATGTAAAGCATAAAACAATTCAACCTTACATGATTATTATTTGGAGCATATATTGATGATTCTCTCTTTCATGACCAATACTTGTAGCAAAATGTAGAAAGATCTTCAATACTACATAGCCATTACAGGAGCAACATATCTCATATTTTCCTTCTCCAATCCAACATTTATCTTCAATGAGAAATTGGTTAGGAGCTTCTGCACTTGTAAAAACAAAGTAGATGAAGTGTCATCTAAGTATAAAAACAGAGTGTTCTGAAACACTTAACAAGCAGAATACTTAAGTAAGTAAATTTGTCCCATTTAGGTTTGAATTCAATTTGATTCCAATACTTCCTTCAATTTGATTTCAATTTTAATAGATACTTACCTCTTGGAGACAAATCCAATTGGCATCAATACAAAGAATTTAGTGCCCTTGTAAGTTGTGAAGGCACTTGAGTAGTTCCACCTCACTAGTCCTCGCTTGATGTCTCGTCATTCATCAATAGTCTTATGGGTGGCTGATTTGCATAGCAGCAAGAAAATAAAGAATTAGAGATATACCCACGACAGTGGTCATGAAAAGTTCAAAAAGTCCTACGAAATTATAACATTATTTTTCAAGTTCTGCTTACGTAATTGTGGACCAAGTTAATAGGTATGAAAGTGTCTTTTTGACAAAGTCCTACGAAATTTTAACATATCTATATGAGAACTAGCACCATAGGATATTTCTTACTTAGTTCTTTTGAGCTTTCTAATAGAATAATATACTAGAGTTGAAGTTGAATATGTCTTCTAATACAACAGGCATAACGGTTACCAAATACATACTAAGAACATTCATCCATATAAGAGTAACACATTGCATCAAAAGAAATTTAGCTAGTTGAAAAGCAAATTATCATTCCCTACAGACTAGTGACCAACCATCAAGTAAATAGTGAATTGGATTATAGGATCATATACCTTAAGTTGCTTCCTTATGACATAAGCATTCTCCTCCTCAGCATCATTGTTGTACCGTAATTTCTTTGTGAAGAAATGAAAAGTTGCAGTGTTGCTCTTGGGGACATGCACTGCCATGTACTCAAAATTAAACTCTTCCGACTAACACAATAAAAATACACATAATTAGAATAGAATAGTAAACCCAAGAACATGTGATCAATAAATAGAATCTAAAAAATGCACTACCATGTACTTAGTACCAAAGACCTCTTATGGGTATCAACCACGCTGAGGGAAGTGATAGTAGCATGACACTTACACAATAAAACTAGAGCAGTCCCAAATTTCTTTATTCCTATAAGACCAAGGGCAAGCATTCAGCCGTTATTGACATTAAAAATCAAAATTTAATTATACACAATATTTGAAACACATTATTTTAAAAACAAATAAGCCATCATGACTCTAACGAACTCCTCATAGTTGATCTGACCATCACCGTCAACATCAACTTCGCGAATCATCTCGTCAACCTCTTCATATTTCAGCTTTTAGCTGAGATTTGTCATAACATGACAGAGCTCAGCTGCAGTGATGAAACCATTTTGATCCTTGTCGAACACACAGATTAGTATCATGTCATAAGAAATACCAAAAGCTTCTCATCTTGGCATTCTATATAATGAAAACCTCTAACCACCCAAATTTAAAACCAATTTAACACTCATTTTATGTTTCATCCCCTGCATTCAAAACGAAAATATCATGGAAAGAATAGGGAAAGTAGTACCAATTAGCAAGGTAGAGCAAAATTTAAAATAGAAGAAGAAAAATTTATTAAATAAGAAACTAGAGTAGAAATAACCATTTTTTGTTAGGAATAACATTACCGAATGGAAAAAAATAACTTACTAGTAATGAAAGGTTCAAAAATTCTTTGAGGTTTGAGAAATTTTGAACAAACAAAGTCTTTAATAGTTAGGGTTTAAGACCTGCGAAAAAGAAAGGGTTAGATTCATACAGAGAGAACAAATAAAGTTGAAGGAGAGTTTTTACAAGTTGAAGGAAGCTCGTCCGGGGAAGGAGAGCTTGTAATAGAAGGAACCATGTTTATGAAGCGAGCCTGCACGGATCCAATCAGTAGTGAAAAACCACACAGGATAAGAATCATACATATAATGGGGGAAAGGGTTAGGGTTTAGGGGAAGAATCTTTCACACAGGATAAACAAGCTCTGATTGAGGGTTGGAAGAAGGGGGAGTGGATTTGGGAGAAAGAGAAGCAAGCTCTGATTGAGGGTTTGGGAGAAGAATGTAGGATTTTTAGGATTTGGGAGGGAATAACTTTTTTTTCGTGACATGGAGGGAATAAAGACTTTAGACAGCGCTTTTGGTTTTAATTTTTTTTTTAATTTAAAGACTTTAGACAGCGCTTTATCAAAAGCGCTGACTAAGGTCTATATTTAAAAGCGCTTTCTAAAAGCGCTGTCTAAGGGGGGGTCTTAGACAGCGCTTTTAGAAAGCGCTGTCTAAGACCCCCCTTAGACAGCGCTTTCATTATTTTTTTGGAACATTTTCCGTGTTTTATTTTAATTTTAACCTTAGATAGCGCTTTCTTTTAAAAGCGCTGTCTAAGATGCGCTGTTAAAAGTCATTTTTGGCGTAGTGAGGTGGTTGTGAGGTTTATCAAGAATCAACTCATATGCCGTTATGGTGTGCCAGACAAGATCATTACTGATAATAGATCTAACTTGAACAACAAGATGATGAAAGAGCTGTTTAGCGAGTTCAAGATTGCACATCATAATTCTTCTCCTTATAGACCCAAGATGAATGTGGCTATTGAAGCTGCTAATAAGAACATCAAGAAGATTATCCAAAAGATGGTTGTTACGTACAAAGATTGGCAGGAGATGCTGCCATTTGCTTTGCATGGCTATCGTACATCCGTTCGCACTTCAACAAGGGCAACCCCTTTCTCCCTTGTATATGGCATGGAGGTTGTGCTCACCGTGGAGGTTGAGACCCGTCAATGATATCTTGATGGAAGCCAAGTTGACTGAGGCTGAATGGGTTCAGAGTCATTATGACCAGCTGAATTTGATACAAGAGAAGAGATTGACTGCCATGTGCCATGGTCAGTTATATCAACAAAGGATGAAGAAAGCCTTTGATAAGAAGGTCAAGCCTCGTGTGTTCCGAGAAGGTGACCTTGTGCTCAAGAAAGTCTTGTCTTTTGCGCCCGATTCCAGGGGCAAGTGGACTCTAAACTATGAAGGTCCATATGTTGTTAAGAGAGCCTTTTCAGGCGGTGCTTTGATACTTACAACTATGGATGGGGAGGCTTTCACTCATCCTGTGAATTCAGATGCAGTCAAGAAATACTTCGCCTAAAATAAAAACAGAATAACTCGCTAAGTTGAAAACCCGAAAGGGCGGCTTAGGCAAAAATGAGCGTCTCGGTGGATTGAAAACCCGAAAGGGCGATCCAGGCAAAAGTTAGAGACATAAAAGAATGAATATATATCCCGCTAGATTGAGTACCTTACCCTAGGGCAATCTAGGCAAAAATTAGGGATTTGGCAAGTAACTGCATCTTGACAAGACTTTGTCCTACAACTGTCATCTGTCAAAGAATTTCGCTTAGTCATCGTCAACTGAAGCTTCATATACATTGGATTCAGAGTTGGTGGAAGAATGGCCATTATGTTGAATGTAGCCTTTTTCCAATATATATCACCAATTTCAAATTTGTAAAGATCCATGGAGTCTTGCCATTTGCAGACTACCATTCCATCAAATAAATTTGATCCTTTATCCAATTCTTTGCACTCTTATTTGTTTCTGTTCAACAAATGTTTGCATGTTTTAATTGATAAATATCATTGTTTTAAATAAATAAATTTTTATAAACTATTTTTAAACAAAGTGAACATTCACAATGACTGAAAGGATGAAATGGAAAGTCTTCAGTGCTCTCCCAAGGATAGTTTGATCTCCAAAAAAGTAAGGCATTTGTTCATATTCCTAGCATATTTGTATCCTCTTCATCATCCTTCAGGTTGTCTCCTCAATGAGCGCAGGAAGGTAATACACCACCAAAATCCCCAGAGAGTCTGGAGTTTGGTCTCAGTCTTCTAGCCCCCCAGTGAGTCTGGATCTAGCATCTGTGTTTTATCAAATATATGGTTGTCATCCCTTGTGTGGATTGACTTAAAAACCCTTATAGATTGATAGATTGACATGCTATCTTTTTCGAGGAAGTTGGTATTCCCTCATTCAGATTGGAAATCTTTCGTAGAGTGAGCAGGAAATCTCAATATGAGTGGAAATTTCAACAAGTTGGTTTGTAGCTTATCCCCAGTGGATTCACATACATTGATCTCCAACAGGTTTGCCTCCCGTTCATCCTCAGCAGGGTTACTCACATTAGACTTCCCCAGCCTGGTCACCAGTAGGTTATCTCCAACTGATCGCCTACAGGTTATTCCCGGTTTAGTCATCAACAGTTGTTTCCCTAGTTGAGTTCCCTGATCGGAGCCTGATTGTTGTTACTTCCTCCTTCTCGGATAGTTTCCTCCTAATAGAGAGGGTGATGAAAATGTTTATTTTCTATCCCCAGCAGAGCGGTGTTTCTCTTCTCCTCGGCAGAGATTGTTTCTCCAGCAGTATGAGGAATTATGATGGTTATTAGAACTTTCGTTCGGTTGTTATTCCCCGCAGAGTTTCTTATCTTTCCTTGGTTTTTCCCCTGTAGAGTTACTTCTATGGTGGATCTTAACCGTGTTTAGTTCCCCCAGCTAAGGCTCTACCCAATCCTAGTTTGGCTTTGGAACTTCTAGGAAGATATGTTATCTTCTTCCCCCATCAGAGTGTTTGGTGTTGTCTCCGCAGCAGAGACATTCCTTCCGTGGTTAGAAGTGAATGTTGTTTGATGTGCTTCAGTTTAGTGGTTGTTTCCCTCACAAAATTCCATATCATCCTTTGATAAGATCCCCAGTAGAGTTCTTCTCTGACTGATCTTATCCGTGTCTCTGCATACTGTTGAAAGATCCCCAGTTTTGTTGGTTGTGATCCTTTTCTTATTCCCAACATCGGTCTCTGATCCCCGGTGATCCTGCTTGTTCCCCTAGTAGTGGTCTTTGTCCCTGGCAGCGACGTCGCTCGTTCCTCAGCGGTGATTGGTTTCCTGGTATTTGTTGCTCCACCAGATTGGATTCTATCATGTGCGCCTGACTTTCTCTTTTGAGATGTTGTACCGCACGTCTGTCCATTAATTCTTGGACCTGTTGGTGTTAGATATGTCTGTTTGTCAGCATTAATCATAGATAAACCACGCATATACATGCATAATTATAACATTCAAATATTCATGTTGCATTCTTTGCCATATATCTTTGATTGTTATCTCCTGCTAGTGGTGAAATATTTTCCCCAAGCAGATAGTTGCGTCTGATCTCTCCATATAGAGTCAGCCCCATAGGCAAAAAATGTTTATCTTTTCTTCCACATCCCCACTGAGTTGTGTCTTCATGGATGATTATTATTTTAGTTTCCTCCCAAAACATGTATTGGGATGGAATTACTCCCCTGAGTTATATCCTCACTGGGTTGAGTATTGTTTCATTGTGTCTCTAGTTTGTTCCTAGATTGACTACTCTTGTTATTTCCCCTGCAGTTCCCTGTGGTACAGGTGACCAATTGCTCAGTAAACAGTAGTTGCTCATTCTCTCCCTAGCGAATTTTGTGGCCTTCTACCCAGTAACTGGTAGTTATAAGTCCTATTTTCTGTGGTTTACTACCCAGTAACCGGTAGTTGTAAACCCCATTTTATCCCCTTGCAGATTTAATCCTTGATGTTGTTCATCCTAACCAATGACGGTTACTCTCTTCTGTGGTTTTCTACCCAGTAATCGGTAGATGTAATCCCCTCATTGTTGGTTATATTTATCCAATATTCGGTATTAATATTCCTTCGTTTTGTGAGTATACCACCCAGTAACTGGTGATATATCTTTTGGATAATTACTCTAATTAAGCAATTTATCCCTAGCGAGTCATCTTTCGTTTACCCTTGTTTGGTAATGATTGTTTCTCCCCCTTTGATTGGTCATCATTTTATACCCAGTAACTGGTATCCCGATGTACTTTATTTTCGGTCAATTTATCCTTTATTAACCCAGTAACTGGTTGGGGATAATCTTCCATGCGAGTATGTTATCTATGTTCTGACGGTAATAGATAATATATCTCATGTGCTCTTCAGTCGAAGTCTTTTTCTTCCCCAGTTGAGTAAGATTCGTATTTCTTTATGGAATCGAATGTCCATCATGTAATCGAGTTTGCTTTTTTTCAGCCCTCCTTTCGGATGATGAGTGTCTTGGAAATATTTCCCAATTCACGCCTGGTTGGTCACCTATTATATACCCAGTAACCGGTATCCCTGGTGTTCCTTCCTTCTGCTCCCTATTATGACTTTTTGTCCCCTTTGGAGTCAGATTTTCCTGAGTTGAAATATATCTTTTAGGTCTTCCTCAGATGTTTGGATGATTGATATCTCTCACCCTTATACCAGTCTTAGATATTCTTTCTCCCTGAGCGTGTTGTTCTCTCACCCTTATACCGGGTCTTGATCACATGTCTCTTTGAGCTTATTACCTAGTGTAAGACCCTAATTTTGGCCCTAAGATCCCTCATGGCATCATTACATTGCATTTGCATAGCCTCAAGGATCATATGCATCTTGGTTCCCTTTGTCTTTGGGTTGGGACCTCTTGGATCATATGCATTCTTTCTCATTTTTTTTATTATTAACTCAAAAGCACAAAAATATGTCACTAACATTTCTTGTTTGTAGCTTGAGCAGTCGAAGGGTTAAAAAGCTTCTAGGAGAACCTTGGTGCAATGATATGGTCAAGAGAAGATGAAAGAAAGCATGGTAATGGTTCCCAAAGATCTCATCCATCAAATATGCCTCCCAAGTATCTCAATTCATCATTTTGATCAAAGCAAGTCAAGGGGTTTGAGGTTTGTTTCCCAAGGAAACCCTAATTCATCTGATCATCAACAATGCCTTGCTCATGAAGCAACCTCAACCCGTGGTCAAATAAAATCAAGGGAAGTTCTTTAATTAATCATTTCATGCATATTTTAACTTATTTGAGTGCCCTCAATAATCAATTCATCAAGATATGAGTTGTGGACTTGAGAAGTTGATCAGTCAATTCATCTGACTATTTTGAAATATACTGAGACCTAACTTTCTATGTGTTGGTCAAATGGAGATTACCCTAAGAGAAAAAATGTTCTTAAGGACAATATGAACAACTTTAATGTTCATCAAAATTTGATTTGAAGCTTGGAAGGTCATCCTCCATTCCAAGACATTATAGGTCATTTTGACTGAAACCCTAATTCTGGGTCAACTTCCCAAGAACATAACTCATTCATTTTTCATGATTTTGAGATGATACTTAATGGATTGGAAATATTATTATGTCTAATTCAAATGTTATGTTGAGAAAAATTGCAAAATATCAAAAGAAATACATGTGATAATGCAAAACATTATAAGTCACTTTGGGCCAAATGCATTGAAATGTGAAAAAGTCCAACTTCAAGTGCCCATAACTTCTTCATTAAAAATCCAAATGATGCAAAGTTTAAGTCCATATTGATTGTCGCGAAAATATCTACAACTTTCATGTTTAAGATTTTATGATTTGGAGCTTGCATCATTAAGACAGAAGGGCTTGAACATTGGCCAAATTTGGAAACTTCACATATGCATGTTTTGCACCCTACACTTCAAGCTCAAATTTCACTAATTTCCAAGGCCCAATTTGAGTTTTGATCAACATAGCATTTGTTCTTTATGCAACAAGCTTTCTAACCATTACTCATAAGGTTGCATTTGGAGTTTGGAAGCATCATTTTCGAAGACATGAAGAATTAAGTGCATTTTGTGAAAGCTATTCCAATTGCCATGCATGAGCTGATTACATCAAATGTACACGTCCATTTTCCTTTCACATGAACTCAGCAAGTTGTTTCAGCCTTCATTGGGCCTTCCACATGCTCACACAGGCCCATGCAATTCAAAATCCATTTCCCATGCACACGAGTTAGCTCATGCATTCAGCTCTCTCCATCTATAAATACCATGCCTTGCCTTCACAATTCTTCAACCTAATGGCGCCTAAATCCCTGCTGAATTGAATCCCCACCCATACCAAAGGAACAAACTTCATTTTTCTCCAAAATTTTCAGATCTGAAATTCAATTGCCTTGGTTGGATTTTAAGATCTAAAGTTCCTAGACCTTCTTCATTTGATCCATTGAAGCTTCTGTTTGCAACAGGAACCAAAGAGAGCGACTCAATTCTTCACAATCCAAAGGTTTTGCTCAACTGAAATTTGCTTCAAATCTCATCATACTTTGCTCCATTTGTCTTGATCTTGTGTTGTCTGAAGTCCTCTCTATAGAGGCATCATCATTGTGTGTTTAATTGTTGGAATCGAGCAAGTTCAGTTGAACACCACCAAACTTCCATCTTTGATTTCTCTCTTAATAGGAATTTAGAGTGGAATTGAGTGGCATACGAGTGATGTACATCACTTCACCTTTCGAATGGTGCCAGGATCGTGCATTTTAGTTAACATTTAAATCTCTGCATTTTTGAACTCTCACCGGAGCTTGCCGGAGAAGACGGTGGTGTTGGCCACCGTCCGTTTTCCAGATCCAATCTGAGTCGTGCGATGCATTCTCCAGATTTAATCTCCATGCTTCATTGTTATGACTTTTCTTTAATATCCATGTGGTTGCATTGACTATAGAATACGCTAGGTCCGCGCTTGTGGATCCTTGGATCTGCCAGCTCAATTAATGAGCTCAGATCCAAGGGCTCACGCTTTTTTCCTTTTTTTAATTCTGATTTTATTTTCTATTTCATTTTTAAATTCCATTTCATTTTCTAAAATTCATATCTCTTTTAATATTAGTCCAAAAATTATGGGACCAATTGCATTATTTCTCTTTTAATTTCTAGTTTCTAAAATTGATTTTTAATATTTTTTATTTTATCATTTGCTATTTTTTAGTAATTTTCTATTTTCTGGTTATTTTTAATTCATTTTAAATAGTTTTTGATATTCAAAAAATACAAAAATATTTTCTCAACCTCTTTGAATGATGATAGATCTATGAAAAATATTCTCATCAATTTATTAATTGATTTGAGATTTATTTGAGATTTTAGTTCAATTAGGTTATTTTTATTCATTTTTAATTGATTAAAAATAGTTTCTCACTTTTAAAAATGCTGAAATTTTTTGTCAAACTTAGGATAATTCAGTTGGACTTTTCAAAGTTGATTTGAAGTGAGTTTGAAGTTTGACCTTTCTTTAATATTTTAATTCAAGTTTTATTTTAAATATTAAAAATGCCAAAAATATTTTGTTTACTTCTTGACTTCCAATCTTCATCTTGCTTCTGTTTTCTATTGTTTGACCTTGATCTTCTCTATCTTTGGTCAACATTTGTTGATTGGTACATTCCATTTCATTTAATGCACTTTAATTTTTCATGTATATCCTTTATCTTCTTCTTCTTCTTCTTCTTTTCTTTTTTTGATCAATGAGTTAGAGGTTGATGGTTAGCATTGATTAGGGAGGTTTAATCTTCCTTGATTCAAATCTAATTCATCTTGATCAAATGATCAAGTGAATGGCTTTGCATTAAGGATAGATTGCTTTCTAAATCATGCAAATGACTTAAACCAATACAAGATCATTTCTCATCTTCTTTTTGGCATGGCAAGTTGTTGGAGTTTGATTCACTAATCAAGACCTCTAACTTGTGTTGTTGCCTACATTATTATTGACCGGCCTCAGATAGTTGTGACTTCTACATAAGTCCAATTACGATTGCTTAACATAGCGCTAAATTTGCCTTATGGCACACTAACTACTAACACTAACCATTAACTATTAACATTTACTTTTTTTGCTCTTTACATTTATGCAATCTACTATTCTTGTACATATTACTCATTTGCTTTTTCCCCTTTGCTCATTTGAGCACATGTTTATGTTAATGCAATTTCCCTTTTGCTCACTTGAGCACATAATTGTGTATATATATTATTGTGCTTGTGTTTTGTTTTGATTGTTGTGGACCAAATGCAAAGAAATAGACAAATGGACTTAGTTTCTAGGATTTTCCCTATGCAAATTGGAGTAAAAGGACCTTAATGTTGAAGATGGATTAGAAAGACCAAACCTCTAAACTCACTCTTGTCCATTCTTGATTTACTTCATGGAACTTTTGATGTGTGTGCTTTTGTGCTAGGAAATTCTATGAGAGCTCAAATTGAAGAACCATTGCCATGTTCATCCAAAGTGAAAGATACAAGATACATTGAGGACATCCTAAGGAGATTGTTTGATTATGTTGATTGTCTGAGCTTACTATTATCTTGCTTGCATATTCCAAAGGATGGGAGCTACTTGGATCATCAATATGATCTCAAGAGAGGAACTCCATTTGTGGTCTTGTTTCCTTACCCTTATCTCTTGTATGATTAGGACTTTAGCCATTTTTCTTCTTCCCTCCACTCTAACCCAAGCCAAAACTTTTGTGCAAACATTTAATACTTCTTTTCAAACATTAGAAACCTAAGCCTTATGCTTTTGACTTTCAAACGTTTTTTCATAACACTCATTTTGAATTGAATCTTTAAGTCAACTTTGACCATATTTTGTAAATACTTTTCATTGGTAAATATAACCCATTCAAATGTCTTTTTGTGGTTTCAATGGCCACTTCCTTAATCATTTTTTTCATAACCTTTAGCTATTAGGTTTGAGTTATCCTTGAGGTAGATGTAATACTCACCTATATCCTTAGTGATGGACAATGAGTCTTCCATGCTTATTATAGGGTTAACCCCTCACTAGCATGTTGAAGCTATCCTCACATGGTGGATTTGTGGTTTTAGGTTGAGTTTTTTCCCTTGGATAACAAAGGACCTTAAGGCTTTTGGACCAATCAATTCACCAACTCATTTTGAGATTTTTACCCCGAACTACAAGGTTTTGATCCTAATCTTTTTTTAAGATGGTACGTAGGCAATGGGTTTATCCATCCAAACACAAAAATTTAAATAACTTGTATATTCTCTTCTCATCTCTTCAATCATGTTTGCACAAATAAATTTTCACAAAATATCAACCTTACAATAAGTATGAAAAGGGCTCCCTAGGAGTACCTAGGATGTTTTGAGTGCTTAAAACCTTCCCATTGCATAACCAACCCCCTTACCCCGATCTCTGACATTTTTACTAGTTTTTTACTCGATAAAACTTTTAGGTTTTTGTTCGCTTTCTAACCATTCCTTTGGATAAATAGAAGTGCGGTGGCGACTCGACTTGTATGGTTTACCTTAGATTTAGTCAATATCTCTAATGGTAACGAATACCCCGCTACACCCAGTAATCGGTAATACCTTATTCTTTGTTTCTTCAGCTGAGTCCTTCATGGATTTCCCATGCCAGAGTCCGGATTTTTATCCGAAGTAACCTTGGCGAATAGTTTGTTGTATTGGCATATTCCCCAATACATGCATCTTTGTGTCAGCTAGAGTCTTTCCATTGATTTATTTTCATGGAATCCCTTCGTGTCTCTCGGCAAGTTTTAAGTTGTGACCTGCTCACGCATTTTATTCCCTTTATTCCCCAATAAAGTTCCCATAGTCTCTGTCCCATTTATGAGTGTATTACTCATATGGATTTTCAGTTTCTCCTGATTTCTTTTTCCTTTGTGGACATATATCCCCACAGAGTATTAATTTTTGCATGCATACATATGCATCATGAGGTCTCTTAGGGACCAAAATTCGTCTCTTTGTTATTATTTAAGCCCATTCTACCTCGTCGAGACGAAGATTTTAACCTTCATATCTCCTTTTAGAATGACCTTAAATAGGGGCATCTGTAAGACCCTAGTTTTGACCCTGAGATCCCTCATGGCATCATAACATTGCTCTTTGCATTTTGCCTCAAGGATCATAGCATCTTGGCTCCCTTATCCTTGGGTTGGGACTTGTGTGAGTTGGTTTGAGACCACCAAGCATGCTTGAATTGTATATTATTGATTTTCTCATTTTGTTTACTAACCAAAAGCATAAAAATATGTCACTAACATCTTTTGTTTTGAACCTCAAGTAGTCATGTGATCCAAGGCTCCTAGGAGACCCCTATGCTCAAAGAATGGCCAGATGAAAGTGAAAGCAAGCATGACAATGGTTCCCAAAACTCTCAATCATCATATATGCCTCCCAATTATCTCAATTTGCAATTTTATCCAGATAAACCAAAGGGCTTGAGGCTTGCTTCCCAAGGAAACCCTAATTCAACAGTGCATTGACTGTGCCTTGCTCATGAAGCAACCTCAATCCATGATCAAATACAATCAAGGGAAGTTCTTTAATTCACCACTTTATGCATATTTGAGCTTATGTGGGTGTCCTCAATCGTTAATTCATCAAGATTTGAAGTTTGGACTTGAGAAGTTGATCATTCAATTCATCTGACTATTTTGAAATCCACTAAGACCTAACGTTTGATGTGTTTGTCAAATGAAGATGACCCCAAGAGAAAATATGTTCTTAAGAACCATATGAACAACTTTCATGTTCATCAAAATTTAATTTGAAACTTGGAAGGTCATCATTCATTTCAAAACATTATAGGTCATTTTGATTGAAACCCTAAGTTTGGGTCAACTTCCCAAGGACATAACTCCTTCATTTTTTATGATTTTAAGGTGGGACCAAATGCATTGGAAATTTTACAATGTCTAATTCAATTGTTATGTTGGACAAAATTTCATAATCCTAAAATAAATACATGTGATAATACAAAACATTATAGGTCACTTTGGACCAAAGTCATTGAAATGTGAAAAAGTCCAACTTCAAGTGCCCAAAACTTTCTCATCAAAAATCCAAATGATGCAACATTTAAATCCAAATTGACTGTCTTGAAACTATCTACAACTTTCATGTTAAAGGTTTTGTCATTTGAGGATTTCATCATTGAAACCGAAGGGCTTGAAGTTGGTCCATTTTGGCAAAATTTCCATATACATGTTTTGTACATTGAACTTCATGGCCAGTTTTCAATATTTTCCCAGATCCAAATGGATTTTTGTTCAACATAACATTTGTTCCTTATGTCAAGACCTTCCCAACCATTACCCACATGCCTATGTTTCAATTTTGCAAATGGCATTTTCGAAGAGGTGAAGTTTTGGTTTCAATTATGCATAACATGTAAAATCTTCTTGCACACTCCATTGCATGGCTATCTGCACGTCCAAACTTGATTCATGTGACTTTAGCATGCAAAACCAGTTGCTTTTAAGGCCTCCCATGCACCTGTACATGCCCATGCATGGAGGACCCAACTTCACATGCACACAAATTCTTCATGGCATTGCATCACCCTTGGATATAAATAGAATGCCTTGCACACTTCAAACTTCAACCTAAAGGCACCTGAAATTCTGCACAAGTGAAATCCCAACCCTCAATTAAAGGAATTTTTATTTTTCTCTCAATTTTTCAAGCTCAGATTTCAACTTCATTGGTTGATCTCTGACTTATAATTCCTTAGCCTTGCTTCCTTGTTACTTCAAGAACAAGATACACTGAAGAATTGGAGCAGATCGTGCCATTGAAAGCTGCACTTCAAAGGTTTATATTCAAAACTATTTTGATTCGAATCTCTCTTAATATTGAGCATTTCTTGTAATGGTGGGTACCTCTGAAGTCCTCATGAGAGAGGCAATTGGTTTGTGCTTTTAATTTTATGAATTGAGCAAGTTCAGATTGAACACCTCATTTTCTATCTCAGATTTCTCTCTCTATAGGGATCTTGAGTAGAAATTAAGGGTACATGGGTGATGTACATCACCCAGCTTTCTAATGATGTATAGATTACGCATTTTGGTTGAGGTTGTGAAACCTGCAACTCTGGCCGGAACAGTGAGGTTCACCGGAGAAGACAGTGGTTTCCACCACCGTCCCCACGTGGATGAGTTCCTGGCCCTTGGATCCATGGCTTCAGATCTAATCTTGGTTCTTGGTTTGATTGACTTCATTTAATACAATATGCTTCGCTGTTGACTCAAGTGTCCCATGCGTGCGCGCCTCCCAGCCACCAAATGCGCCACGTCAATTAATGAACCAAGATCCAAGCGCTGTGGATTTTTGCTATTTTTAATTTCTGTTTTAATTTTCTTTTATTCCAATTATTTTTAAAAATTCATAACTTCTTTATTTGGAATCACAAAAATATGGGACCAATTGCAAATTTTTTCTCTTGAACCCTAGTTTCTAAAAATGATTTTTAATTATTTTTGTGATTCCATTTAATATTTTTTGTGAATTATTTCTTTTCTGATTATTTTTAATTCATTTAAAATACTTTTCAATATTCAAAAATGCCAAAAATATTTTCTTCACATCTTTGAATGATGATGAATCTATGAAAAATATTCTCATCAATTTCTTAATTGATTTGAGATTTATTTGAGATTTTAGTTCAATTATGTTATTTTTCTTCATTTTTAATTGTTTAAAATTAGTTTTTGTTTTCAAAAAATGATGAAATTTTTTGTCAAACCTTGTTTGACCATGTTAGACTTATGATGATCCAATTGGACTTTTCTAAGTTGATTTGAATGGGATTTGAAGTTTGACCTTTATTTGTTCATTTTAATTCAAGTATTATTTTAATTCCAAAAAATACCAAAAATATTTTTATTGTTTCTTGACTTCTAAGCTTCATCTCACTTTTGTTTACCATTGATTGATGTTGATTCCATTCATATTTGGTCAATGTGTTTTGGTTATGTTATTTGAATTTCAATTATGTACATTCCATTTCCATCTTCTTCTTCTTCTTTTTCTTTTTGACCAATGAGTTAATGATTGGTGGTTAGCCTTGACATATGAGAGGCTTAACCTTCTTTGATCCAAATCAAATTCATCTTGATCAAAGATCAAGTGAATTACTTTGCATTAGAGATAGGTTGTTTCTTGGTCAAGCAAAAAACCTAAATCCATACAAGGTCATTCTTCTTTTCTTTTGGCATGGCAAGTTGTAGGAGCTTGGCTTACTAGTCATGATCTCTAACTTGTGTTTGTTTGTCTATATTTTTATTTACCGGCCTCAGATAGGTGTGACTACTACATTAGTCCACTTACGATTGCTTAACATAGCGCTAAATTGCCTTATGGCACACTAACACTAACTACTAATAACTAACTTTTAATTCAAGCATTAATTCTTGCAATTTACTTTAATGCAATTTCATTTTTTGCTCATTAATTCATTTGTCTTTGCCCTTTGCTCACTTGAGCTCATGTTTATGTTTATGTTATTTGCCTTTTGCTCACTTAAGCATATTATTGTGTATATACTATTGCCTTGTGCTTGTTTTGTTTTGTTTGTGTGAACCCAATGCAAAATGGAGAAAGGACTTAGATTTAGGACCTTACCTATGCTAATGGAGTTTCAAGAGCAACTAGGCCTCATACCTTTAGAATGCTAAACATGTTGAAGAGCAACTAGGCCTCATGCCTTTAGAATGCTTAATTTTGAAGATAACTGTAAGACCCTAATTTTAACCCTAAGATCCCTCATGGCATCATATCGTTGCACTTTGCATCTTGCCTCAAGGATCATAGCATCTTGGCTCCTTACCCTTGGGTTGGGACTTGTGTGAGTTGGTTTGAGACCACCAAGCATGCTTGAATTGTATATTATTGCTTTTCTTATTTTTTTTACTAACCAAAAGCATAAAAATATGTCACTAACTTTGTTTTGTTTTGAAGCTTGAGCAATCATGTGATCCAAGGCTCCTAGGAGGCCCCTATACTCATTGATATGGCCAGATGAAGTTGAAAGCAAGCATGACAATGGTTCCCAACACTCTCAATCATCATATATGCCTCCCAAGTATCTCAAATTGTCAATTTGATCAAGATAAACCAAATGGCTTGAGGATTGTTTTCCAAGGAAACCCTAATTCAACTATGCATTGACTATGCCTTGCTCATGAAGCAACCTCAACATATGATCAAATACAATCAAAAGAAGTTCTTTCATTCATTATTTCATGCATATATGAGCCCATGTGAGTGTCCTCAATCATTAATTCATCAATATTTGAAGTTTGGACTTGAGAAGTTGATCAGTCAATTCATCTGACTATTTTGAAATCCACTGAAACCTAACTTTTGATGTGTTTGTCAAATGAAGATGACCCCAAGAGAAAACATGTTCTTAATAACCATATGAACAACTTTTATGTTCATCGAAATTCCATTTGAAACTTGTAAGGTCATCATTCCTTTCAAAACATTATAGGTCATTTTGACCGAAACCCTAATTATGGGTCAACTTCCCAAGGACCTAACTCCTTCATTTTTCATGATTTTGAGGTGGGACCAAATGAATTGGAAAGTTTAATATGTTTAATTCAATTGTTATGTTGAACAAAATTTCATAATCCTAAAAGAAACACATGTGATAATACAAAACATTATAGGTCAGTTTGGACCAAAGTCAGTGAAATGTGAAAAAGTCCAACTTCAAGTGCCCATAACTTTCTCATAAAAAATCCAAATGATGCAAAATTTAAGTCCAAATTGATTATATTGAAAAGATATACAACTTTGATGTTGGAGGTTTTGTCATATGAGGCTTGAATCATTGAAACAGAAGGGCTTGAAGTTGGTCCATTTTGGCAAAATTCTCATTCACATGTTTTGTACATTGAACTTCATGGCCTGTTTTCAATATTTTCCCAATTCCAAATGGATTTTTGTTCAACATAACATTTGTTCTTCATTTCAATACCTTTCCAACCATTACCCACATGCCTATGTTTCAATTTGGCAAATGGCATTTTCGAAAAGGTGAAGTTTTGTGATCATTTATGGAAACCATGTTGAATCTTTATGCACAAGTTAATACAATGAAATCTGCACATCCAAACCACCTCACACTCATCTCAGCTTGCATTTGCAATGGATTTTGGGCCTCCCATGCGCCTGTACATGCCCATGCATGGAGGACCCAACTTCACATGCACACGAGTTTCTTCATGGCTTGCATCATCCTTGCCTATAAATAGAAGGCTTCATTCACTTCAAACTTCAACCTAAAGGCGCCTGAAGTTCTGCAGAAGTGAAATCCCAAACCTCCATTAAAGGAATTTTGATTTTTCTCTCAATTTTTCAAGTTCAATTTTCAACTTCATTGGTTGATCTTTGAACTTCAATTCCTTAGTCTAGCTTCTTTGTTACCTCAAGAGCAGGCTGCACCAAAGAATTGGAGTAGATCAAGCATTAAAAAGTTGCACTTCAAAGGTTGTTATTCAAACTGTTTTGATTTGAAACTCGTTGGATATTGATCACTTTTTGCACTGCTTGGTACCTCTGAAGTCCTCATGTGAGAGGCAATTGATTTGTGCATTTAATTTTATGAACTGAGCAAACTCAGATTGAACACCTCATTTTTCTATCTCATATTTCTCCTTCTATGAGAGTCTAGAGTAGAAACTAAGGTTACAAGGGTGATGTACATCACCCCAGCTTTCTAAAGATGTATAGATCGTGCATTTTGGTGAAGGTTTTGAAACCTGCAATTCTGGCAGGAACTGTGAGTCTCGCCAGAGAAGACGGTGGTTTCCACCACCGTCCCCACGTGGATGAATTCATGGCCATTTGATTTGTTGCTTCTGATCTAATCCCAGCACTTGAACGTTATGACTTGTTTTGATGCTTGGTGCTTCGCGTTTGACAAATCCTCACCATGAGCGCGCGCTATACAGCCTTCTGATCAGCCACGTCATTTAATGAGCCTTGATCAGACGCTCCTTGTTTTTTTCAATTTCGGAATTTCCATTTTTATTTCTTTTATTCCATTTTATTTTAAAAATTCATAACTTCTTCATTTTTAATCATAAAAATATGAGACCAATTTAAAAACTTCCCTTTTAAATTCTAGTTTCTAAAAATGATTTTTAATACTTTTTATGATTCCATTTAATATTTTATCTGAATTATTTATTTTCTGGTTATTTTTAATTCATTTAAAATGCTTTCCAATATTCAAAAATGCCAAAAATATATTCTTAACATCTTTGAATGATGATGAATCTATGAAAAATATTCTCATCAATTTCTTAATTGATTTGAGATTTATTTGAGATTTTAGTTCAATTATGTTATTTTTCTTCATTTTTAATTGTTTAAAATTAGTTTCTGTTTTCAAAAAATGATGAAATTTTTTGTCAAACCTTGTTTGACCATGTTAGACTTATGATGATCCAATTGGACTTTTCCAAGTTGATTTGAATTGGATTTGAAGTTTGACCTTTAATTGTTTATTTTAATTCAAGTATTATTTTAATTCCAAAAATTACCAAAAATATTTTGATTGTTTCTTGACTTCTAAGCTTCATCTCACTTCTGTTTACCATTGATTGATGTTGATTCCATTCATGTTTGATCAATGTGTATTGGTTATGTTATTTGAATTTCAATTATGTACATTTTACTTCTTCTTCTTCTTCTTTCTTTTTCTTTTTGATCAATGAGTTAAAGATTGGTGGTTAGCCTTGGCATATGAGGAGCTTAACCTTCTTTGATCCAAATCAAATTCATCTTGATCAAAGATCAAGTGAATTGCTTTGCATTAGAGATAGGTTGCTTCTTGGTCAAGAAAAAAGCCTCAATTCATACAAGATCATTCTTCTTTTCTTTTGGCATGGCAAGTTGTAGGAGCTTGGCTTACTAGTCATGGTCTCTAACTTGTGTTTGTTGCCTATAGTTTTATTGACCGGCCTCAGATAGGTGTGACTACTACATTAGTCCACTTACGATTGCTTAACATAGCGCTAAATTGCCTTATGGCACACTAACACTAACTACTAATTACTAACTTTTAATTCAAGCATTTAATTCTTCAAATTTACTTTAATGCAATTTAATTTCTTGCTCATTAATTCATTTGTCTTTTCCCTTTGCTCACTTGAGCTCATGTTTATGTTTATGCTATTTGCCTTTTGCTCACTTGAGCACATTATTGTGTATATACTATTGCCTTGTGTTTGTTTTGTTTTTTTATTTGTGTGAACCCAATGCAAATGGAGAAAGGACTTAGATTTAGGACCTTACCTATGCTAATGGAGTTTCAAAAGCAACTAGGCCTCATGCCTTTAGAATGCTAAATATGTTGAAGAGCAACTAGGCCTCATGCCTTTAGAATTCTTAATCTTGAAAGATGAATTGAAAGGACCCATAATTCTAAACTCACTCTTGTCCATTCTTTTATTGCATTGTGGAACTTTTTGATTTGTGTGTTCTTGTGTGATAGGGATCCTAAACTTGAGCCAATTATAAGGACCATTGTCATGAGCATCCAAAGTGAGAGAGACAAAAGCCAATTGGAAGATTCCTAGAAGCTTGATTGATTATTTGCTTGATTGCTTGAGTTAATTACTTATTGCTTGCTAAGTCCAAAAGAAAGGAGCAACTTGGATCATCTTTATGATCTCAAGAAGGGAACTCCAAGTGGTTTTATTTCTCTTCCCTCATCTTTGCATGTTTAGGACCTAGCCTTTCTCTTCTTCTCTCCACTCTAACCCAACCCAAACTTTTTGTGCAAACATTCACATTGTTTTCAAAATTAGAAACCTAGGCACTATGCCTTTGATTGTTTCAAACTCTTTTCATAACACTTATTTTGAATTGAATCTTAAGTCAACTTTGACTTTATTTTGTGAATACTTTTCATTTGTAAATACAACTCACTCAATTATTATTTTTGTGGTTCCAATGGCCACTTTTGCCAAAGCTTTTCATAAACATTAGCTATTGTAGCGGTGTATTCGTCGCTATATGATCTATCGATTAAATCATAAGCTATGAGATACATTGAAATTTTTCGAGTCGCCACCGCACTTTTATTTATCCAAAGGATTGGCTAAAAAGCGAACAAAAGCCTAAGAAGTTTTACACGTAGAAAACTAATAAAAAGATCAGAGATTCTGGGTAAGGGGTAAATTACGCAATGGGAAGGTGTTAGGCACCCACTACGTCCTAGGTACTCCTAGGGAGCCCTTTTCACACTTGTTGTGAAAGATTATTATTTGTTATGACAAAAATATTGTGCAAACATGATTGGGATGATGAGAAAAGAATATACAAGTTTTATTATTATTGGGTTCGAACGGATGAACCCGTTGCCTACGTACCTTCCATCAAAGGTAAGGATCAGAACGCCGTAGTTCGGCTAAAAGATTTCCAAAAGTGGGTTAGGTTCAATTTTAAACACAAACCCTAGGTCTTACGTTATCCACGGGAGAAAACTCAACCTTATACAAACAACAACGTCCACCATGTGAGAACAGCTTCAACTGGCCAGGGAGGGGTTAACCCTATAATAGGCGAGGAAGACTTACAATTCAATCACTAAAGACAGAAGGTGAGATTAACATCAACCACTAAGATAAATCAAACCTATAGCTCATGTATGAAAAGATTAATGGACAAAGCCAAAACAAGTGAATGAGTGGAGTTACTGATTATGATTATAAAAATGGAGTCAAAATATAATTAAGATCAATTCAAATAAGTATTATGAAATGGAGTTTGAAAAAAGGTCAAGGACTTGAGTCCAGGTTCTTAGTTAGAAAACATGAAGATGTTTGCACAACACTTATGTTAAGTTTGAAAGATAAAGTGTGAAAAGATTCTAAGACGTAATGAATGATGAATGGATGAAGGATGGATAGTAAAACTTCTTAGAAGGTTCACTTCTTGAAATCATATAGCAGATGATTCAAGTGTGTCCTTTGGAATAGCAATTAATAATAACAAACAAACAAAGCAAGCAAAAGCGGATATCGGATGCCAATCAATGGTCTTATGCCAATCTCCTAAAACAAAACGGGATATCAGAAGCCACTCAATGGTCTTACACTAATCTCCATAGGCAAAGAAATAAAAAGCGGATACCGGATACCAATAGATGGATTTACACCAGTCTCCTAAAACAGAAATAGGATATCAGATGCCACTCAATGGACTTACACCAATCTCCACAGAAGAAAACAAGAAAATGAGATATGGAAGTCAACTGCCAATCTATCTGGACTTAGGTTAACTCCACAGTATGCTCACAGGAAATCCAATGCCACATCACAGGGGCTTACAATGGATCCTCACATACAAGAACAAAAGAAACAATATGATCACAGGAATGCAAATGCCAACTTACAGGGACTTATAATTGCAACCTCTCACACAAACAGATAAACAAACTATGATCACAGGAAAGCAGATGCCAACTTACAGGGACTTATAACTGCAACCTCACATACAACAAACAGATCAAACTATGATCACAGGATAACAGATGCCAACTTACAGGGACTTATAACTGTATCCTCACATACAAACAGATAAACAGATCAAATTATGATCACAGGATAACCGATGCCAACTTACAGGGACTTACAACTGTATCCTCACATACAAACAGATAACAGAAGATATGAGTGACCAATGAGGTCTTACACTCTATCCTTCCATATCATAGGAGCAAATGCCAAAAGCAATGGACTTACAATTGTCCTCAATGGGTAAACAGCAATGACAAAAGTCTCACAGACAAATGATATGATCATGCACTAATGGCAATTGATGATGATGATAAATGCATAGCATACAGGCAAACAAGTGCACATGAAGCAATTAATCAAGCAATGAATATCAATCAGCACACTCTATAGCCAAACAATGGGGGCTCACACAAGAGGGTTTGACTTTGAAAGTCTACTGTAATGGGTAAAGGTCGCTCTTAACCTGGCCATTGAGGGGCTCAGGTGAAGCAGATGAAAAGGAGATGAGGGGTGTGCCTCATTGCTTCTATCTCAGATCAGAGAGAGCATCAAAGAAAGTGTGGGAGTTCAGAAAGTAGGAACTCTCTCCACATTATTGACTCGATTAGATCTTGGGTATTTATCTCATTGCTTCAACCATGTAATGGGAGCAAAGAGAGGACACACTGAATAGTGGGGGATAGATTGCTTATCCCTACCTTCCACCAATTGCCTTACTTGAAGGACTTTTCCTGCTTAGGACAAATTTAAACACACACAGGCATTGCCTCTTAAGGAGGACTTCAGACAGTTTGCCCGGTCAAATAACAGACCGGGTCTCCAGACTACATGAAGAAGAAAGGTTTATACCTCAAAGCAAATGCTAAAAAGCAAAGCAAGCAATCAAGTTCAAAGAACTTAAGCAACTAAAGCACCTGCAAAAGTCAAACTTATTAGCAAACAGGTCAACAGTCAAAACCAAAAGGAAATGAACCAATAGTCACACAGTGGGACCAATTGTGCAAGGCACAAAGACTCAAGCATATGAGTCACCTACAAAACAAATGTTAGCACATGATAAACAAATCAACTCAATCAAAATTGAAAGGTCTTTGGGGTATTGTAGCTCAACCTGAAACAGATGAACTCAACATAAGCTTAGAAGACCACTAGGACTAGCCTAGGGTCAAAGATGAAAGAAAAAGTTAAGGCAGCAAGACAAAGTCAACCCAAACCAAGTTTAAACATTCAAGAAGCATTCTCAATTGGATTCACAATAAAATCATGCATCATGATCATTTCATATGCAAAAGGATGCAAAGCATGGCAAGAGAAGCATACAAAAGTCAACAGCAAAGACCTCATTCAAAAGTCAACTCAAGCAATCTCAAAAATCATGAAATAAATCACACTCAATCCTAACATCTAACATAGCAAGCATGTCAAATTTCAATGCATTTGGATGAGGGGAAGGCAATCAAGTAAAATCATGAAGTCAAGCCAAGTTCAAGTAAGCATGGTGAAAGTCAACAAGCATAGGTCAACTTCAAAAAATCATATCAATTTGAAAACAGAAGAGAAATGAATGAGATTAACACCATTGCAAAGCTTGAGATGTCTAGTTATCACATATGAAATTTCATGGTCATACAATAAGATTTGAGAATTTCACAAAGGATTTGGCAAGGCATAGCACAAAAAGTCAACAAATGACCACATATGGAAGAAAATTCTCAATCAAATGGAAAACAGCAAGATTAATTCCAAGAAAATTCATACATCAATTAGACATACAAGGGATCATTCATGCAAAATTTAGAGTCATTTGGATGTAGGGAAGTGTGTGAACAAAAATTGTGAAAATGCATGATCATGGTATAGCACCAAATGCAACACACAACTTCAAAAAATCATAACTATCAATCCACAAATGATAAATGCACAAAGTTTATATGGAAATGAAGGTCAATGTGTCTAGTTTCACCACAAAAAATTTCAAAGGCATTGGATGCAATATGACCATTTCACAAAAGGAATGGTAAGATGTACCAATTAATCTTACATGTTGGGAGAATATTTATCATTTAAAATCCAGGCCATGGAAAAATAATTAAAATTCATAATCAAATACTAGACATCTTCATGAGATTAATGCAAAAAAATCCCACAATTTTTGGAGTTAAAATGAATTTAAAATGAATTGTGGAAGTTGATGAATAATTGGAACAAGTATGAACAAGAGCATGGTCAAACAAGGTCAACAATGGCATTGTGGTAATATTTGCTTTCATTTAACGAAACGACATCGTTTCAGGGGCGCCCAGGAAATGTCCTGATTGGCTCGCCCCAATGAAACAGTAAACAAAGCCAGCAACAACCAATGAGCTTCATATTTTCTGGGTTCATGCAGCATTAGGGTTTGGCAATGGCATTCAACATTCGATCAAAAAACAACAAATGAATAGCAGCATATAATCATAACAATTATGCAACAAATCAAGTAGCCACAAACTATACACACCAACCACGAACCAATGGATTTCTGGACAGCTCATCATAACAGCAACATCATGCATGCATTTTCAAACAACATCATTCATGGACATGAACAAAAACAAATTCAGCATCTGGCCAAAAACACTAACAGCAAAACAACATGATCATATGGTTTTAAACTGCAGCAAAGTTTTGTCATGGCAAAGGCATAGCACAAAAGCAGCATACAAACTCGACCAACAATTTCAACAGCATACAAACATCATTATCATTCAACAGCAAACCAAGCAAAAGCACATTGGTAGCATGAATTTTAGCAAGCAGGTCCAAGACAGCAACATGGTTCTAGCAGCCTGGCTTGGAAACAACAGCAGGGTATTGGTTTTAAAACAACAGCAACAACCATCATTATCATGTGCTCATCATGTTTAAAAAAACATCAAACTAAAATCAAAACAAGCAAAAACACAACAGCAGGGCGTAGCATTATGTAACATTGAACAACCACCACCAAACACGACAAACACAATGCCATGGATTTCTGAGCATATTTATGGGATTTCAAACAGCAACATGGTTTTTTAGCAGCATGGCTACACACTCATGTTCATCAAAAACAATAGCAAGCAACAGCAATGGTAATGATCATTCATCATTATCATGTGCATCAAAACAATAGCACAAAACAGCATAGCAGTTGTACTCAACAGCAACACAACAAAATCATGGGAGTTTCTAGTCATGGTTCATGGTTCAAATAACCGCAGCATTGGCATTGCAGTAGGTCCATACAGTATCATGCAGAAGAGCAACAACTAAGAATATTCGAAATTCTGGGCATATCAAGATAGCAACACAGCAGCAGGGTATTGCAAACAGTCAGCATCATGCACAAAAGCATTAACAAATAATCAAGGCCACGAAACATTGACTAACAACAAACCAAGCAAAAACATGAGAAAAAATTCTGGACAAGGTTATGTTCATGTAACAGCAGCATATCATTATCCACATGTTATCATCAATTGAAAATCGAACAAACCCAAACCAACATGGCAATGATGATGTTCAACAACACACAAACAACAGCAGGAAAACTTTAATGTGCTTCATGTCATAAACATCAAACAACACAAGCATGACAAAAAGATTCTGGGCGTAGCAAGTAGTTTGGGCAGCAGCAGCATGTTCATCAAAATCATCAAGTGAAGTTTGACATAGTCATAAGAATTCTGGCCAATGGTTGTTCATCAACATTCAAACAAAATAAACAACAGCACACAACATGTTTCATGGATTTTTAAGCATGGTTCATTATGTAGTTACCAACACCAAAACAAACTCCTAACACCAACAGACAAACATCAAGAAAAAAAATACTGGACAGTTTGAGGTTTAACAGCATGGCAGGGTTCATCAATAGCAGTAGTATTTCATCCTTCAGTTTCATGTTTATGGTTCATCAACATGCCAAATTTCGAGCAAAACACACAATGGCAAAGCAAGCAGCATGATACTAGCACCTAACAACCACATACCAAATGCAATTCATGAGGGTTTTCTGGACATGAGTACTTGGTTCAAATAACAGCAGTAGGGTTTTATTAGCACGGCTTGGCATTCTCAAACAATCAAAGCAATTGAAATCTCAACACAGCATACAAACAAACATGGCAATGATGAACATCTAAACAGCAACACACTCATACAACATTCAGGCAAAATTCTGGACAGGACAAGTGGTTTTAGAAACAACAGCATTTTAACAAAAAATCATGGCCATGACATATCATCATTTAGCAGCTTCAACCAACAGCAAACACACATTTCAACCCTGTGGAAATCTGGACAGAATTAGGGCTTTAATGCAACAGTATTCACCAAGTTCATGCAACATCATCACTAACATTCAACAATCAATCAATGTTGCCATAGTATAGTAATAGCATCATCATTAACCAACGACAAAACAAATGGAATTTCTGGATAGGGCATGTTTTGGAAACAGTAGCATGATATCATAATCATTCAAACAGCAGACCAAACAACAGCATGGTATTAACAGCAGGGTATAACATGCACTCGAACAAGAAATATGAACAAAACACATCTAGCATCACCAACCAAGCAGGGCATATGAAACCATCATCATCTAACATCAACCATTCAACACAACAAAGCTTAATCGAACACATTTCTGGACAGGGTAATGTTCAACATGGACAGCATATATTCATCATCATCTTGCAACTTGAAAATTTGAAAGGTCCAGAAATCCAAATTAAGTAAAACAAAAACATCATCAAGTCATACCCAACATGAATATAGCATCCATTTCCTCTAATTCATCATGGCTAAACCAACTCGAGGGAAAACACATATGTGCACAAAATGAAAAATCAAGATTTAAAAACAGCATAGTCTATCATTCAGCATGACTCAAGTTGCAATATCATGAGGATACAAAGAACTAACAGAAACATATCATGATTTGGTGAAAAAAAGAGATTCAAACATTTACTTGGTTTTGAAGAAATTCAAGATGCAGCTACTATTTGGCCAAGGCAAGCTCGAACAGATGATGATTTGGACTCCAAGTAGTGAATGGTGAAGATGGCTTATCTCAAGAGTGCTTAACTTTGCTCCAATCTAGCTCTGCCATTGATGAAAGCTTGAATGGAACAGTGGAGAAAAGGAACTTCCAGCACGATTTTGATGGTGGAAATGAACTCAATATGCTGTCTAGGTGAGGAAAGGATCACAGGTTTCTTGGGTGCTTTGATGATTTGTCCAATTCGAGCCAAAATGCCAAAATGCAAGAGAGAGGAGAATGTCTATTTTCTGTGTGGTAGGCTGCAGAACTAGGGTTTGTTTGGACAGAAAAACCATTATATATCACCTGTTTAATACCACTTAATCAAATGATAAGCTGGTTTTGTGTGTAATGATCATTTTGCAAATTGCTAATTGTGGAACAAATGGAAAAAATGGAGGGTGTGTTTGCTGCGAATGGGCCTGCAATCAGGCTGGAAACAGACTGCATTTCTGCTGCTTTGGTTGTACATATGGAATGCTGCAGCATGTTGTACTGGTTTTACTCTTTTTGTACCTCTATTTGCAATATTGCCAAATGTGCATTTTGATTCAAAATAATGATGGAATGATGGTATGGACATGGTTTTGGAATTGGAACAAGTCACAAATGTGATATGGAACATTTCCCAATTGACCAAATCAAGAAAAAGTCAAAAACTCAAAAAGTCAAAGTTTTGGTCAAACTTTGAATTTAAATGCGAAAGGTCCAAAAATGCCATTTTGATTGGCAAGGTTTTAGGTCATGAAATATATATTTTTGGAAAGAGGATGAAAAATGTGGTGTGTAGGAAAAACCCCACCAAATTTGGCCTTATGGTTTGAGAGATATGGCTTGTTGAAGTTCAAAAATTGATGAAAATGATTTGATCATATCTTGACAACCACACATGGGATTTGAGAGTTCTTGGACTTTTTGAAAATGGGAAGACAAGATCTTCAACTTTCATGTTGGGCAAAAATTCATTTGAAGCTTGTATCATGATGTAAGTTTAAGATCAAGAAGTTTCCATTTTTGGCAGTTGAAATTACAGGTCCACTTTCTATTTCTGGACAATTTCTGATTTGACTTGATTTTCTTCCATGATGAGGTTTGACATGATAGATGAGGCTTATACAAGCATGAATGAACTCCTTCAAAACAATTCTATCCATTAAATCCTTGATTAAATCAACTGTTGACCAAGTTTGACTGTCTGTTGACTTTTCTAGGGTTTTGGACTGATTGAACTTCTTCTGATGATTTCCAAACCCTAAATCCTTGAGACCTTGACTTCAAATGATGTCTCAAGTTGTATGAACCTTTGATTAATGATCATGGTGCCCAAATTCCACAAGAATGGCCATCATCCATTGCTTTGACTGACTGTTGACCATCTTTGACCTAATTTCTGATGGTTACTTTAACTGCAAGCAAAAAGGTTAGACTGACAATATTTTTGTACTTTTTGAATGATAAACATATGAAAGCAAAGATAAACAAATGCACAGTATGCTTGGTGATCAAGAAAACAAATCCACAAGGCAATCTACCCACTAAGAGGAAAGCAAAAGCATGCATTGATCCTTGAGGTTATGATATGAATGATGTGGGCCATGAGGGATCTTAGGGCCCAAAATTGGGGTCTTACAGATGCCCCTATTTAAGGTCATTCTAGCCGGAGAAGTGAAGTTTAGAAATCTTCATCTCGACGCGGTAGAATGGACTTAAATAACAGTAATGAGACAAATTTTGGTCCCTAAGAGACCTCATGATGCAGATGTATGCGTGCAAAAGACAAAAATTCTGTGGGGAATATGATTCACACAGAAGAAAAGACGATCCATCGGAGTAGTACACTCACCAGGAACAGAGACTCTAATAAGACTCTATGGGGATAATAAAAGAAAAAGAAATGTGTGAACAAGACACGACTCCAAACTGGGGAAGATAAAACTGACATAACGTGAACAAAACACGACTCTGATTAGGGAATACGGAAAAGGGATTGGAGAACTCACTGGGGGAGTGAAGGACTCACACTGGGAAAAGAATTCCAAATGGAAAATAAATCCATTGGAGAGACATAAGCTGACTCCTGAGGAGAAGCAAAAGAAAACTCCACGGGTGAAGGCAACAAAGCACATGAGATGTTACCAGGCATACGGATAACAAACTCAGGAAAATCTGACTCCACAAGGGGGGACCGAGGTCATAATAGGGAGCAGAAAGGGAGGGAACACCAAGGATACCGGTTACTGGGTATATAATAGGTGACCGACCAAAGCGTGAATTGGATTTCACTTCCAAAACACTCATCACCCTGAAGAGAGCTAGAAAAGCAAACTCGTTTATAGGATGGACATTCAATTCCACAAGGAAAATGAATCTTACTCTGAGGGGAAAACAAATCAAAAGATCGACTCAAGAGTGAACGAGATATAATATCCATTACCGTCAGAACGTGGATAGAATACTCAAATGAGACATATTATTCATTACCGGCAGACCGTGAATAATATACTCGAAAGGAAAATTATCCTGAACCGGTTACTGGGTTGTTTATAGGATAAAATCCGAAAACGTGAATTGGTTTTCACTTCCAAAACACTCATCATCCAAAAGGAGGGCTTGAAAAAGCAAAACAACTTACTGGATGGGCATTCGAATCCACAACGGGAAAACGAATCTTACTCAGATGGGGACACAAACCCAAAGAGTGCATGAGATATAATATCCATTACCGGCAGACCGTGGATAAGATACTCGCATGAGATATATTACCTATTACCGTCAGAACGTAGATAATAACCTCGCATGGTAAGAAACACCAGAGATACCGGTTACTGGGTATATAATAGGTGATCTACCGAAACCGTGAATTGGTTTTCACTGCCAAAACACTCATCATCCGAAACACAAACTGGTTAAAGGAAGGATATTCGATTCTACAAAGAATACGAATCTTGCTCAGTTGGGGAAAATATTATTCATTACCGGCAGACCGTGAATAATACACTCGAAAGGAAAAGACACCAGAGATACCGGTTACTGGGTATATAATAGGTGACTAACCAAAAAGAGAGACAATCGATACCAAGCATACGGGTAAACGAAAGACAACTCAAAGGATAAATTGCAAGCATCCGGCAATTATCCAACAATAAGAATATTCGATTCCACAAAGGGAAATAACGAATCTTACTCGACTGGGGAAACACAAAAGGCTTCGACTGAAGAGTGCATGAGATATATTATTCATTACCGGCAGACCGTGAATAATATACTCGCATGGAAGATTATCCACAACCGGTATAAGGGTTAACAAAGGATAAATCAACCGAACAGAAAGGCATCGGGATACCAAATTAGGTATATAATGATAACCAATCAAAAGGAGCAACAGACATTACCAACAAAAGGGTAAATGAAAGGCGAACTGCTGAGGATAAATTGCAAGCATCCGGCAATTATCCAAAGAAGACTAGCTGGGGATGCATTGATAAAGAATCAATGATCCAGGGAACAAATCACGAGCATACGGTGAAAAGACCCACTGGGGATAAAATTGCTAGCATACGGCAATTATCCACAAAAAACTTGCTAGGGATATAAGTGCTGATCTGAGCAACTTATACAAGCAAAGGAAAATCATCATCAAATATTGAATGAAGATAACCACAAAATTTAGGGTTTACATCTACCGAATACTGGGTAGAAGACCAACAACTCCGCGTGGGGATAGAACAAATCACAAATCCGCACGGGAAACCAAAATAGGGTTTATAACAAACCACAAACTGCTGAAGAGCAGGAAAATAGGATTTACAACTACCGGGTAGTAGGTAGAAAACCAAAAACTCTGGCTGGAGAATAAAAGGTGTATAACCACAAATTCTGTTTAGAAAGCCAGGAAAAGATAGGACTTACAACTGCTGGTTTGTAGGCAGAGGCCCAAAAACATTCCGCTGGGGAACAACCCACTGGGAAGCACAAGATTTTTGACAAATAGTCGATTCGGGAATGATCCGAAAAGACGGACTGAATAAAGACACGTCCTAATGAGGATATAGCTCAAATAGGAAAAATCCATCCCAATTTATGTGTTGGGAGGAAACGGAAGAAACCGTCATCCACGAGGATATATCTCAGTGGGGAACTGCAGAAGGAAAGACAAACATTTTCTGCTTATGGGGTTGACTCTATATGGAGAGATTTTAAACACCCGACATCTGCTTGGGGAGATCTGTAAAGAGATCTATATCACCCGTCGCAGGAGACACGACAAACAAAAGATATATGGCAAGAAATGCGACATGAATATCTGAATGTTTTATGAATATGCATGAATATGCGTGATTTATGTTTGATGAATGCTGACAAAACAGACAATTCTAACACAAACAGGTTCAGGAACCAGACGTCCGGTATTATACTTCCAGGGGAAAAACCAGCTGGAGAGCCAATCCGCGGAGATCTACATGCTGTAAAGCAAAGATCTGCGAGTACTGCTGAAGAAGCAGCGAATCAGAAGTATCAGGAAATGACCCAATCAGGGTACAGAAAGTCACAACGGGCAAGACAGCCACCAAGACAAATCTGTAAGGGAACAAGAGAAGTCCCAAAGTATATCTGCAGGGGATCCCAGTGTCGACTGAGAAACAACAAATGCATAAGCACGAACTGCTGTAGAAGCAAATCCACATAACTCCACTGGGGGAACAACCCACTGAGGGAGAATGATATCATCCAGATAGAATCTAACTGCATAAGCAACTCTATTGGGGAAAATCTGTCGGCTACTCTCTTGGGAATGAACCACTGAGGGAGGACAGATCAAACAGATATATTCTGCAATAAACCACTCCACTTGGGGAGAATACACAGCAAACTGATCACAACAAGTAGATTCTGCAATACAAGCCACTCTACTGAGGAGAATATACAGCAAACTGATCACAACAAGTAGATTCTGCAATATAAGCCACTCTACTGAGGAGAATATACAGCAAACTGATCACAACAAGTAGATTCTGCAATATAAGCCACTCTACCGGGGATCACAAACAGTCAGGAAATCAAATCCGTTCACTGGAGGCCAAAGCCATCATCCGACCATATTGGGGATTGAAGAAGTATTCAACGGGCGAAACTGCCACAACAAACATTCTGCAGACTAGGCTGAGGAAAGGATGGTTGTAATATACTGGGATGTCAACCCAAACAACCACTGAGTAGGAAAGTAAATCCTGCTCTGCTGAAGAGAGTAACTCTGATGGAGAGATAGCAAAAATTCCACAGACGACTTCGCCGGGGAGAAGGTAAAGTACCGGGTATCAAACCACTGACTTACCGAGTCTTCAAAAAGAAAACAAACGTGCTGAGGAAACAGACAAATCCTGCTGGCACACTGCATGGGGAAAAGAGGTAACAAATCCACTTGCAACCCTGGTGGGGATATTAATAACAGCTCTACTCGCGACTCCGAGGGGAGTATCAATCAATCAGTTATACTCATGACTGTGCTGAGGAGACAAATAAAGTCTGGGGATATACGACCCACTGAAGAAAGTGACGGGGCACCAGGATGACAAACCATCAACCACCGAAACTTCACAAGAAAACACCCATGCTAGGGAAAACTGCTGCTGGAGAGAACGAAGTCTTCGACAACAAACCACTTGCGGCTGTACTAGGGAATAGCCCCAACAACAACTCTGTTTGAGGAACAACCCCAACAAAGATCTGAAGAAAGAAGATACCACCAAACCAGGGATATGAACGAATGTCTTACCTGTTGGGAATCATGCCACCCTCGGGAGAGCACTGAGATATTCTTGAGTATCCTTTCAATCTTGTGAATGTTCACTTTGTTTAAAACAAAAATTTTGAAAAATTTGATTTTAAAACAATGACATTTTATCAATTTAAAACAATGCAAAACATTTGTTGAATTGAAACAAATAAGAGTGCAAATAATTGGATAAAAAGCTCAAATTGATTTGATAGAATGGTAGTCTGCAAATGGCAAGACTCCATAGATCTGTACAAATTTGAAATCAGTGATATATATTGGAAGAGGGCTACATTGAACATAATGATCCTTTCTCTACCAATTTGAATCTCGATGTATCCGAAGCTTCGGTTGACGACGAATCGAGAATCTTCTGACGAAATGACGACTGATAAACCAGAAAGTCTTGTCAGGATGCAGTTACTTGCCAAATCCCTAATTTTTGCCTAGATTGCCCCAGAGTGAGGTACTCAATCTAGCGGGATGCAAATATATCTCTTTTTTTTCAAGTCTCTAATTTTTGCCTGAATTACCCTTGCGGGTTCTCCACCGAGACGCTCATTTTTGCCTAAGCCGCCCTTTCGGGTTTTCAACTTAGCGAGCTATTCTGTTTTTTTTCATTCTTTTTTCATTTGCATATACTTTTTTTTTAGGCAAAGTATCTCTTAACTGCATCTGAATTCACAGGACGAGTGAAATCCTCCCCATCCATTGTTGTAAGCATTAAAGCTCCGCCTGAAAAGGCTCTCTTAACAACATATGGACCCTCGTAGTTTGGAGTCCACTTGCCCCTGGAATCGGGCGCGAAAGACAAAACTTTCTTGAGCACAAGGTCACCTTCTCGGAACACACGAGGCTTGACCTTCTTGTCGAATGCTTTCTTCATTCTCTGCTGATATAACTGACCATGGCACATGGCAGTTAAACGCTTCTCTTCGATCAAATTCAACTGGTCGTAACGACTTTGAATCCATTCAGCATCAGTCAACTTGGCTTCCATCAAGACTCGCATTGATGGGATCTCCACCTCTACTGGGAGAACGGCTTCCATGCCATAAACAAGAGAGAAAGGGGTTGCCCCTGTCGAAGTGCGTACAGACGTACGGTATCCATGCAAAGCAAATGGCAGCATCTCATGCCAATCTTTGTACGTGACAGTCATCTTCTGGATAATTCTCTTGATATTTTTATTAGCAGCTTCAACAGCCCCATTCATCTTAGGTCTGTAAGGAGAGGAATTATGGTGTGCAATCTTGAATTCAGCGCACAACTCATCCATCATCTTGTTATTCAGATTGGATCCATTATCAGTAATGATCCTCTCTGGCACACCATAACGGCAAATCAACTGGTTCTTGATAAACTTCACAACCACCTGTCTGGTTACATTCGCGTACGACGCGGCTTCAACCCATTTGGTGAAGTAATCAATTGCTACGAGAATAAATCGATGTCCATTGGACGCTTTCGGCTCAATCATACCGATCATGTCGATCCCCCACATAGAGAAAGGCCATGGTGATGAAATCACATTCAGGAGTGTCGGAGGAATATGAATCTTATCCGCATAAATTTGACACTTGTGACATTTCTTCACATACTTGCAACAGTCAGACTCCATTGTCAGCCAATAGTAGCCTGCTCTCAACATCTTCTTAGCCATGGCATGTCCATTGGAATGAGTACCAAATGAACCTTCATGGACCTCAGTCATCAATAGGTTTGCTTCGTGTCTATCCACGCATCTGAGCAAAACCATATCAAAATTTCTCTTGTACAGCACTTCACCACTGAGGTAGAAACTGCCTGACAACCTTCTCAAAGTTTTCCTATCTTTCACAGATGCCCCAGGCGGGTAGACCTGGTTCTGGAGGAAGTTCTTGATATCAAAATACCAAGGCTTGTCATCTTTCACGTCTTCGATTGCAAATATGTGAGCGGGTCTGTCCAAGCGCATCACAGTAATATTGGGGACATCATTCCACCATCTGACAACAATCATGGAAGCAAGCGTTGCAAGGGCATCTGCCATCCGATTATCCTCTCGAGGAATATGATAAAATTCAACTTCTGTAAAGAAAGTTGAAATTCTCCTTGCATAATCTCTGTATGGGATGAGACCTGGTTGATTCGTCTCCCATTCACCCTTGATCTGATTGACAACCAAAGCTGAATCACCATAGACATCAAGATACTTGATTCTCAAGTCAATGCATTCTTCAAGTCCCATTATACAGGCTTCATACTCCGCCATATTATTCGTGCATTTGAAAGTCAGCCTCGCTGTAAATGGAATGTGCGATCCCTGGGGATTAACAATTACTGCCCCAATTCCATTTCCATATTGATTAACAGCGCCATCAAACACCATCGTCCATCTGGAACCAGGTTCTGGACCTTCATCAAGTGTAGGCTCATCGCAATCTTTCATTTTCAAATACAGAATTTCCTCATCCGGGAAGTCATACTGAACAGACTGATGATCTTCAATTGGCTGGTGCGCTAGATGGTCAGCCAAGATACTACCTTTGATAGCTTTCTGAGCTCGATACTCGATATCATACTCAGACAACAGCATCTGCCAACGGGCAATCCTCCCAGTTAAAGCAGGCTTCTCGAAGATATACTTAATTGGATCCATTCTGGATATCAACCAAGTTGTATGATTTATCATGTACTGGCGCAAACGCTTAGCTGCCCAAGCTAAAGCACAGCACGTCTTCTCAAGCATAGAGTACCGAGACTCACAATCAGTAAACTTCTTACTGAGGTAGTAGATAGCAAACTCCTTCTTCCCTGATTCATCTTGTTGACCGAGTACACAACCCATCGAGTCTTCAAGAACTGTTAAGTACATAATCAGAGGTCTTCCTTCCACAGGCGGAGACAAAATCGGAGGTTCGGACAGATAATCTTTGATACTGTCGAAAGCTTTCTGGCAATCCTCGGTCCAATCATGAGACTGATCTTTCCGAAGGAGCTTGAATATCGGCGCACATGTGGCAGTCATGTGGGATATAAATCTGGAAATGTAGTTCAAGCGGCCAAGAAAACCTCGGACTTGCTTCTCAGTTTTGGGTGCGGGCATCTCTTGTATTGCTTTGACCTTTGCAGGATCAACCTCAATACCCCTTTCACTTACCACAAAACCCAACAACTTTCCGGAACGGACTCCAAAAGTACATTTGTTCGGATTCAGGCGAAGTTGGAATTTCCTCAAACGCTGAAAAAGCTTCAACAAATGCTCAATATGCTCAACTTCCGTTCGGGACTTAGCAATCATATCATCAACATAAACTTCTATCTCCTTGTGCATCATATCATGAAACAAGGTAGTCATAGCTCGTTGATACGTGGCTCCGGCGTTCTTCAAACCGAAGGGCATCACTCGATAACAGAATGTTCCCCAAGGTGTGATGAATGTTGTCTTCTCCATATCCTCTGGTGCCATCTTGATTTGATTATATCCGGAAAATCCGTCCATAAAGGAAAAGACTTTGAATTTAGCTGTATTGTCTACCAACATGTCAATGTGTGGTAGAGGAAAATCATCTTTTGGGCTAGCTTTATTCAAATCTCTGTAGTCAACGCACATACGGACTTTTCCGTCCTTCTTAGGAACAGGCACAATATTGGCCACCCATAGAGGATATGTCGAAGTCACCAGAAACCCCGCATCAATTTGCTTCTGAACTTCCTCTTTGATCTTCACTGCCATATCTGGATGAGTTCTTCTGAGCTTCTGCTTCACAGGCACACACTCAGGCTTCAAAGGCAGGAAATGTTGCACAATATCTGTATCTAAACCCGGCATGTCTTCATATGACCAAGCAAAGATATCTGAATACTCTCGTAGCAAGCTGATCAAATCTTCTTTAACAGACCCTTCAAGAAGTGCCCCAATCTTCACCAGGCGCTCACAATCTTCAGATCCCAAGTTGACTGTTTCCAAGTCTTCGAGATGCGGCTGAATGATCTTCTCTTCATGCTCAAGGAGACGGGTGATCTCATCAGGAATCTCTTCAACGTCCTCTTCCTCTGCCTCAAATACAGGGAATTCAAAATTGGGAGATGGCGTTGGATCATTATGTTCAATGGGTTTTAGGATCAACCTGCATAATGATTTTGGTTAAGAAAAACTTCATAATTTTAAGCAAGCAAATCATTATGCAGATGAAAGAATGTTGCTTTTACAGCTTTTATTTTTGTTTTTATGGTTTTTTGTGATCACTGATTTCATAAAGAAAAGCAAAAAGTGAAAACAAAGGAAAAACAAATGTTTTGACAATGCAAAAATTGAATGAAAATATCATTGTATATATGCTTTGCCAACAATGTCATCACTTCTCCTTTTGGCATGGGAGAAGGGTTTTAAACAAAATGAACAATTACTCTGATCTATGGACAACTGTAGGAACATCCACAGCGACCCAATTGTGGCAGACACCACCAGGAATAACAAAATTGTCCAAGTCTTCTGCATCTTCTTCTTCAATGATAGCAGCAGTTTCCTCTTCTGCAGGTTGATCAGCATGGATGAATCCTCCACTTGTGAACAGACCTTGCTCGTTGCATGCCCCAGAACCATAGCCAATGCCAGCCCGGGATCGGTTATCTTCGAGTTCAAGCACTTTCCCTAATCCAGCGACTGCACCACATTCAATGGCCAGCTTAGCATCTCGGTAGGAAGTGAATGAAGGAGACTTCTTCTCGATTGGTTTATCAATAGATAAAGCTTGAAACTGAGTTCCAACTTCATCTTCTGCATCAATGTACGAGAAAGAAGACAAGTTACTGACCAGGAGAGCCTTTTCTCCCCCTACTACAACCAATTTCTTGTTTTTCACAAACTTCAACTTTTGGTGTAGGGTGGATGTCACGGCGCCAGCCTCGTGAATCCATGGTCTGCCTAAGAGACAGCTGTAAGATGGGTGGATATCCATTACTTGGAAAGTGATCTGGAAATCACTTGGTCCAATTTTGATTGGGAGATCCACTTCCCCAATCACGGTCTTGCGCGACCCATCAAAAGCTTTAACAACAACCCCACTCTGCCTCATAGGAGGACCTTGATATGACAGACGAGAGAGTGTGGATTTCGGCAATACATTCAGAGATGATCCAGTGTCCACCAGTACATTGGACATTGCATCAGATTTGCAATTCATTGAGATATGTAAAGCCATGTTGTGGTCTCTTCCCTCCTCAGGGAGATCAGCGTCACAAAAGCTCAAAGTGTTGCAAGCGGTGATGTTTGCAACAATGCTATCAAATTGTTCCAAGGTGACGTCGTGATCAACGTATGCCAGGTCCAAGACTTTCTGCAGAGACTCCCTATGAGGCTCTGAATTCAACAATAGAGAAAGAATGGAGATCTTGGAGGGCGTGTGTAGAAGCTGGTCTACAATATTATACTCACTCTTTCTGATGAGCCTCAGCATCTCATCAGATTCTTCATCGATAATGCCACTGGGGCCATCTGAAGAAACAGGAGTCCTTTGTACAGACGAGGAGGGTTTGGCAACATCAAGTGCCGGATTCTGACATTCACAGCAGTCCCCACAGGACGCTCAACAGATTCAGAAGCAACAGCCTTAGCAGGCGCAGAAAAGACACGACCACTGCGAGTCAATCCACTAACATCAGCGATAGTGGTCACGGAAGTGGAAGGCAAAGGTACTTCAACCCCATCCTGGACGGCAACAGGATTGTATCTGAAAGGTACAGCTTTATCAGATGAATAAGGTACAGGGCCTGCCGGTTTAATAACCAAAGAAGGTGAAGCCTTAGGCTTGTTGCTATTGTACCGAATAACAACAGGCTCAGGCAATTTGAACACTGGGGAGATGACACTCACTTCGGGCTCAACTATATCCACATTGCGATTCTGGAGAATCTCAATGGTACCTTCATTCAACATCATCTGAAGCTCTCTGCGGACTTGATCACAACCCAAGCGGTTTATAGAACAGACGCGGCATTGGTCATGGTTATGCTTCAAATGGCTGTACTGACACATCATTTTATGTAATCCAACCAATGACTGCCGGATATGACTGACATACTTCACCTTGTACTTCCCAAGGTCTTCCTGAATCATATTCACAGACTTCCCATGCGAAGGCAATGGGTTCCTGGTGACATTCGGGTTGGAGTCTTCAAAACTCAGAATTCCGCTTCTCATGAGGTCTTGAACCTTATTCTTCAGCGGGAAACAGTTCTCAACGTCGTGGCCCGGAGCACCGGAATGGTAGGCACAATGCTGGTCTGGTTTGTACCACCATTGCGGGTTGGCAGGAATAGCAGGAGGATCCCTGGGAGAAACCAATTTCCTCTCCAACAAGGAGGGATAAAGCTCTGTATAGGTCATCGGAATAGGGTCGAAGCTGACCTTCTTCCTATCATAGTTCACATTTGCTTGATTGGTTGTACTTCCACGAGGCTGGTAAGCCTGTTGCTGTGGACGCTGCTGTTGCTGTTGATATTGCGGTTGTGGATATTGCTGCTGATGCTGATACTGCTGAGCATTATCCTTGAATACGGGTGCTACACTAGCCACCTGATGCTGATGTTTGGAATGATGTGCAGGCTTCCTCTGAACAGAGGGTCTTCGATGCTTGGGCTGAGACTGCACAGCATGGGCTTCACCTTCTTTCCTCTTAAACGCTCCATATCGTTTAGAGGAAGAACCATCATCTTTAGCTAACCGTCCTTCGCGGACACCTTCTTCAAGACGCATCCCCATGTTCACCATCTCGGTGAAATCAGAGGGAGCGCTGGCCACCATTCTCTCATAATAGAATGACCCAAGAGTCTTCAGAAAGATCTTGGTCATCTCTTTCTCTTCTAATGGTGGAGTGATTTGAGCTGCCAGCTCACGCCATCTCTGGGCGTACTCCTTGAACGACTCTTTGTCCTTTTGTGACATAGACCTGAGTTGATCTCTGTCAGGCGCCATGTCAACGTTGTATTTATATTGCTTGACGAAAGCTTCGCCAAGATCATTGAAAGAGCGGATGTTGGCACTGTCCAGACTCATGTACCAACGTAGAGCAGCACCAGACAAACTGTCTTGGAAGTAGTGGATTAAGAGTTGATCGTTGTCAGTTTGCGTGGACATCTTTCTGGCATACATGACCAAGTGTGCCAAAGGACAAGTGTTCCCTTTATACTTTTCAAAG